>NC_142929.1:2964024-2971524 GCF_046866305.1 Octopus bimaculoides
AGAATTTCAGTCATATTAGAAAACAAAAAAATATGGCTGCATTATTTCCTTTGCTATCTAAATCCCATTGACGGAGCATCTGTTTCGTTCATACAACCAGTACCTACTTGTAAATGTTTATATATAAACGTGTGTGTATGTGTGTGTGTCTGTGTGTGTGTTTGCGTGTGTGTGTGTTTGTGTGTTTGTGTGTGTGTGTGTGTTTGTGTGTGTGTGTGTGTATGAATGTATATATGTATATATGGATGTATGCATAAACACACACACAAACACACATGCACAGCCACAGTCAAAGACACATGCACACACACATATACATATAAATGTGCATATACACATAGACATAAATATATACAAGGTGAGACGCCTAAGAGCATGTTTCTTCGTCTTTACGTGAATTTCTTAAACTCTACTCTTTATCTAAAATGCTGACTTTGTCAAAAAGTTACAATTAGTAGCATTTATCTCTTTTACATGTTTCAATCATTAGATTGCGTCCATGAAGAATTTTAGTCATACGAATCGACCCTAGTCATCTTGTTTTTAAGCCTGGTACTTACGCTACTTAGTCTATCGGTCACCTTGTCCGGCTGGACGGACAGCTTATGGGGACGTAAACAAAACATCACCTGTTGCCACGCTGTAGTGGGGGGGGGCAAACAAACACAAAGGCACACGCACGCTCAGACACACACACAACGCACACACACATATATATTTGCATATATATATATATATATATATATATATATATATATACATATATATATACATATATGGGTATGAATAGTATGCATGTCTGTGTGTTTATGTGTGTGCACGGCGGGCTTCTTTCAGTTTCGATCCATTAAATCCGCTCGCAACGCTTTGCTCGGGTCGAGGTTGTAGTAGAAGACGATTGCTCAATTTGCTGTGCAGTAGGATTGAAGCAAGAACCATGCGGTTGGGAAGCAAAAGTCTTACCACTCAGTCAAGCCTGCGTCTAGCTGCTAGAGAAAATGAGACTTGCTATATGTTTCAGTCTGGAGGTTGCGGCCAAGATGGGACACTGCCAGTAATAATGTAACAAGCCTCCCCGGCGGGGAATCAAGCCCCGGTATCCCTCGCGACAGGCGGGGTTACTTACCACTGTACTAGATTTATAATAGTATGAAATACAATTAAAATATAGGGCATAGAAGAGAGCATGCCTATGTTGAAAATAGACGCTAAATCGCCAAACCACTTAAAATTATTACTTTTATAGTTCACACCATATATATATGGTGGTTGTCTACTACTTATGCAGAGTTTGACAAGCTCCTGTACCTCCACCTCAGCACCATCATGACATTTCATGTGACTTTTTAAACCGGACAATTGTCTGAAAAGGCACCCACATGGATTGCACATCTGGTATATATATACCAAGAGCTGCAGATAAGTTCTGATCTTTGTGGATCTTAAAATGTCTTTTACAAACCTTCTGGCATACACTATATATATACACACACATATATATATATATATATATATATATATATATATATATATATACATATATACACACACACACACAAGTACACACACACACATATGTATATATATATATATATATATATATATATATATATATATTACACCCCCGCTTTTGGTATTTTGTTCTTTGTAAATTATCACTATATATATATAAAGAGACTGCTAACAACTAACAAATGCGAAGCTTTACAAAACAACCGCGAAACCAACGGTTAAAAATGTGGACACCCAAACTGTGGCACCTACCCCAACTTACTTGAAGGCTCGGATTTCCTTTTCAAACAAGTACAGATGTTCCCAATTAAAACTAGTTTCACTTGTGCTTCTGAGAATCTAACTTATGTAATAACCTGCTCGGATTGTGGACATAACTATATTGGACAAACGAGTATGGCCTTGAGACGGAGAACCATTCTACATGAACAGCAAAACCGTTTCCCGCAATACAGACAAATTCCTTTCAGTGGACATATAGAAAAATGTGCAGATAACATCAAACAATATTTCACAGTATTCCCATTCTACCAGTGCAAAAACCCAATTTCTCCACAAGAACGTTTAAATAAAGAAACGTTTTTCGTCGAAAAATACAGAACACGTCTTAATATGCACTCAGAACCAACTTTTATCTTTTTAAATATTTCAATTCACGATTACATCACTGTACATAAATCCCCTCACTAAACAAGTTTTTCGAAACACTTTTTTTTGTGTGTGTGTATATATATTCCCCTTACCAAAAGCTGAACAGTTAACTCCCCTGCCCACAACAATAACAATAATAACGATAATCAATTACCTCGCCTTCATTCGTAAATATCGTCACACACAACATGGACAAAAATTTCTTCTTAAGAAAATACATTTTCAAATAAGTAAACCTTAATATCATGTATAGCGGAAGCGAAACCGGTCGATATATTAAAAATTGTATTAAAACTATGTGAAGTGTGTGTATTTTCCTTTTTTAATTTCTTATATATTACAACTCACGACGTGGGGACAATTGAAATTCCTCCTTTTCTGTTACTGCTCTATATATATATATATATATAAGATGGGCTTTTTTCAGTTTCCGTCTCCCAAATCTACTTACAAGGTTTTGGTTGGCCCAAGGCTATAGTAGAAGAGACTTGCCCAATGTGCCACGCAGTAGGACTGAACCCAGAATCATGTGGCTGGGAAGATAGCTTCTTACCACACAGTCACACCTGCCCCTATACACATCTTTTTTCTCTAGCTTTCTTCTATTGCTTATTCCAGTCATTAGATTGCCGCCAAGCTGGGGCACTACATTGAAGGGCTTTAGTCGAACGAATCGACCCCAGTTCTTATTGAAGTAAAGAAAAGTTTGGTACTTATATTATCCGTCTTCTGCCGAACCGCTATGTTACGGGGAGGCAAACAAACCAGTACCGGTGGTCAAACAAACCAGTGCCGGTGATACGAAGATATACACAAAAATATATATACACATATATATATATATATATATATATATATATATATATATATATATATATATATATATATATATATATATACGACGGGCTTCTTTAAGTTTCCATCTAACAAATATACTCACAAGTAAATTTGGGCATCCCGAGGCTATACCAGAAGAAACTTGCTGGAGGTGCCGCGCGGTGGGATTGAACCGAAGGCCATATGGTTGGGAAACAAACTACTTACCATGCCTGCCCCTATCTATGTATATGTCTTTTTTTTTTTTACTTGTATCTCTGATGGGTCTGCGTCTACGATCGACTAAACAGTTGAAGGTACAGTGTCTTCTGTTGTTTAGTCGATCAAAATCCACCCGTGTAATTATTCATACATCGGACATAAACAAACGAACAGCAGTTGTCGTGGTAACAAACACGAACACGAAAACACACACACGCACATATATGCATATATATATATATATATATATATATATATATATATATATATATATGCGTTTGTACATACATGCGTGTGTATACATCCGTACTCAGCTACTTACATACATACATACATACATACACACACACAAGCTCATGGGTGTAGGCTTTCAGTAATTGAAGGCATTGTATTAATGTTTAAATACTGTCGAATTAAATACGACACGTGTATATATACACACACACACACGTATATATATATATATATATATATATATATATATATATATATATATGTACATTTGACAAAGATTAATTCTTTGTAAGAAATTTGTGTTTATTCTTGAAAACAGCTAAGACGAAGATAGTTCTTGTTTTCTCTGTAGGAAAATACCAGCTGAAGCCGCAGCTCTTTTCAACAACTATTTAATCATTTTATCAATATTTCTATTGTTACCAGCTTTTTGTTATTCATAATACACGCAAAAAAAAATTAGTTCTTTTGAAATATTAAAATTATATTTCTTTTCTTTACTTATATTTAAAAGTTCAAAGTAATATAATGAAAAAAATAAAACTTTTATTCTAAAATTATATTGATTGATTCAACAATATAAATAATTGTATTTAAAGAATACAGAAGAAAAACTATCCCACACAATGCCTTCCTTATATGTTAAGCCAGTTAATATATTTCCCTAAATTCCTGCATTCTAAATTATCTTTGTTCCATAATTACGTTTACTGAGTCTGCCCCCTCTTATACATCAAAATTTGATTGAAAATTGTTTTCTTCCTTCCAGCTTTAGTTTACACATATGTCTAAACATTTTGCTATTGATTTTCAAGTTACTAACAAAAACTTACCGGTTAAGCTTTCGTATTCTTTCGGTTCTGAACACATGCGTATTTATTTTGGGTCTAATATTTTCTGTAGACTATAATTGGCTATAATTTCTTTTCTTTTTTTTATTAAATATGTAATATTTTTGTCAAACCTTATAATTTCAGTCTCCCACAGACTCTTGTGTAACACATTCCTTTTTTTTTTTTTTTATTTAACCTTCTGATCACCGACTTCTATTAGGTGAACAGATGAAAAATAGTTTGCGTATTAAAATTTTCCTTGAATAGCGGGCATTCATTTTCTTCATGGCATGGTTGAGATTCTTTCGCCGAAGAATATGTCTCGAAAACTCAAGGTCCTCCATTTCACGCTATAGAATAAAAAAAAACTGCTCTTTTAGTTTACGTCAGCAGCAATAGTTCATTAGTTCACTTGTGGACAATTAATAGGATGCTTGATGCAGTAAGTAAAAAATAAAAACTAATTTATTAAATTTATTAAATTTTCTACATGAAGTACGCTTAGATTACATGCAGCAGACGATCCTGCGTGTATATGCCTGATCCTCGTGTGGAACGTTAGCTTGCAGAAGCGCGGCCAGACTACCTCAAATCATTCAGATATAAATCTAATATACAACCTTTTAAATAAACAGTAGAACCGGAGGCGACTAGACAAGTAATTCCTGTGCATTGAAAGCTTTTTGCTATTGATTTTCAAGTGTCCTGAAATCAAGAATTTACTCGTTTCTGCTAAAGCACTTGTCATTTCCAGAGTACAGAGTTATATTTCATCAAATGTACTCCTAACCTTAAATGTATTTTATGATAGTTGAGAATGTCCTAGCTGTTGTTTTATTTTAGGCCGCTTTATATTCAACCCACTACAGGCGCTACTTTGTCACATTTTGTCAAGAAAAGTACATCAAAGACTATTCTTTTATTCTCTTTACTTCTTTCAGTCATTAGACTGCGGCCATGCTGGGGCTCCACCTTGGAGAATTTTTAATCAAACGAATCCATCCCAGTACGTATTATATCTTCTTTCTTACTCTGGGTACTTATTCTGTCGATCTTTTGTGCAAAATATCTTCGTATAACCTCCAAAGTTACAGCGACATAAACACACCAACACCTCTTATCGAGCGATGGTGGAAGACAAACAGATACCACACTCCATGTAACGGGCTTCGTTCAGTTTCCGTCTACCAAATCGAGCCACAAGGTTTTGATCAATCCGAGGCTATAGTAGAAAACACTTGCCCAAGGTGCCACACAGTGGGACTGAACCCAGAAACGTGTCATTGAGAAGTAAACTTCGTTCCACACAGCCAAAGGATTTGCTTAGTAGTTCTAGCAGATCGATTGACCCCTCGGAGACTCCATTGAGTAAACTTATTGAATATGAATCAGAAATTATAACAAGTCGTTTGAATCAGAAGCATGCGTTTGATTCTCAGCATTTTTCACAGATTAAACTGGCCATTTAACTTCCTATTGTCTGGTTTGGTACATTCTTCTAGAAACTGCGCACGTCTAATATTTTCATTTCCATGCTAATGATTTCTAATTCCTAGACTTTTGCACCGATGAACTCCTTGGCTGAGCTGATATCATGAATCGAATATAAATTCATGATGGAAACTTTGTATATACATAATTTTATAGTTGGTCAACTACCAACCAACTGTCAGTCGATTTTTAACCGATAAATTCTTTAGAGGTGGGTGGAGCAGGATATCTCGCCAGAAAATCAGAGGACACTGAAGAAATCACCAGCCTTTGGGATTATTACACGGGTCGCTCCTGGGTATAAGATGGATCTTGCAGTGAAGAAGATCTTACCCTTATTTTTTTGAAGGTTAAATGTTAATCATTTCTCATTTTTTATCTAACCGCAATTTTTACCGGCATCCTTTATCTCATCACATGAAACATTCCATTCTTATGGTTTTCAATTGCATCTTTTCTAAACAAAACATTTTTACTCAAACGTTCTTTCACTTGCTAAATGGGAAAGAAGAAAAAAGCGCAGATCCTTTGTCTTTGCAGGCCTTCTTCGACCAGTGATATTGTCGCGATTAATGTTCTTGAAACTTCTGTAATTCAAAATCTATGGAAAAAATATGAAAGACTACGAGAAGTAACCAGTGCGGGAACGGGTGTAGTTCAGACACAATTTGTATGATGAGAGGGGAGTTGAGTAAGAGATGACTCCTGAATGAAGATAGCATTAACCCTGCCAATACTGAAAATGAGAAGACATTGAACTAGCAGTAAGGAAACTAATCAAGGCGCATACAGGCCAAAGCCTGCAGCAAGTCTGTGAGTGATTTTATGCAAATAAATCAGCTGACTAAGGTGGCGAGCTGGCAGAAACATTAAGCACGCCGGGTGAAATGCTTAGTGGTATTTCGTCTGTCTTTATGTTCTGAGTTCAAATTCCGCCGACTTTGCCTTTCATTCTTTCCGAGTCGATAAATTAAGTGCTAATTGCGTACTGGGGTCGATCTAATCGACTGGTCTCCTTCCCAAAAATTTCGGGCCTCGTGCCTAGAGTAGAAAGGAATAAATCAGCTGAGGCTTATTCTGCACGTAGGCTAGGTTATCTGTGTGCTACACACACAGATATAAGAAGAACAGTGGATCTCAACTGACGCTACTAGAATATTAATGGTTATTAGAATGAAGTAACTCCAGGCATGCAGTAGAGAGAGGGAGTCAATCGTTGTGGTGTGGTCATATCTATATTGATTTCCAATTCTGGCACAAGATCATCAAGTTCTGGTCAAGGGAGAAGTCGATAAAAATTACTCCCAATGCCTAAATGAGACTTATTATATCGCACCACCACTTCCAATGACAAATAAAAGAAGCTCGTTATATATATATATATATATATATATATATATATATATATATATATATATATATATATATCAGGTTAAGAAAACATCTTAGAAATTCTTTTACTACCAGTGGCCTAGCGTGTAGAAACATTAGTCAATAGACCATGGTTTCTAACTCTATGTTAGCAAATAAAAGAATTTGCCAGGCGGAGCTTTCATCAACAGGAACGACAAGATTACTCATGTAAAAACGAGGCAATCCAGCATGAGCCCGGTGCTTATATATCATAATTTTTAAAATCCACCGCGCAAGCGCAGTTTTTTGTCGGCAGCAAATAAGAATAATGCCGGCGTTTCTTCGACAATTTGCCAAAATTATCAATAAATAATAATATTAGGGTAAG
>NC_142929.1:2976524-2996524 GCF_046866305.1 Octopus bimaculoides
CTTATTTTTTGTGCACTAATATAGTCACTACCCATCGAAATTCCACCAAAATATACATCGGATCTTCAAACAACTTTAAACGCCGGTAATTAACACATATCAGCTCTTTCTCTAACAAAATGCAAATCTTCTACTTTAGCGACTTATATTCACCAACTCAAAGCACTAAACATTTGTAATCCATTATTAACGTTGGTAAAACTTAGCAAGGAGTTTGGGTGTCATGCAATTGTTGCTGCAAAAATTCGCTTCAAATATTAAGAGAGAAAAAAAGAACACTTTTGTATTTAATATTAATAAAGTGACATTAAAACCCTCGTGCCTCCATAAATCTTTATAAACTCACCTTTTTACCAGAGCCCACTCAGCTCCAACTTAGTCACATTAATATTATCTTTAATCGTAAGCTCCCCACTTGTAACCCCTAACTTGTAACTTGGTTTTCACATTTAACTACATAAACTAGTTACATATATGATTGTCTATACTTGAGCGGAAATTTGATCCTATTGATAACCATTTCACTATTTCTCATCCATTCCATCTTTGATTTCATATATGTGACAATTGCTATAATTGAAGTCCTGAAATCGAGTCATAAATTGAAATTGTGATTTTCAATAACAAATGTCACCGCCGGTGACTCAACCGTGTATAAAATCACGAAGGTGTTGAATCAGAGAGACTCAGTACCATTCCATTTCTATACACCTTTTATACATACGTATATTTGTAATTTATCTTAATGTATTCTATTCGATTTACCACACTTCAAAAGTGGCGATTTTTTCTAATATTGGATATCTCCCTATATTAATAGATTCTGTTGTAATCGTTTGTTATAAACAAATATGGTATTTCCTTCTAAACTTAGTTTTAGTAGTCCTTCATATATTATGCCTTTCATGGCATCTTTCTTAATCAACAATAGGTCGCTTCCCTGTTGAGATGTGACTGCATTTTCTTGAAACGCAGTAAGGGTTCTTCTTTGTGTAGCATCTTTTCTTTAGAATAGATTTCACTAACTTACCTACCTCTACCTTTTTCATCATTTCGCTTTATAACCCTTTCTTACTGTAGGTTAGGCATCAGAGACTAAGCGACGGGTTATTCGTGTCTTTCTTTTTTTTCACAATTGTGTTTGTTTTTCCCTCTCACTATTTTGCCTTCTTTATACATTTATACTTTTACCAATACCTTTTCACCTCCTACGCCTTTTATAATTCATCCATTCTTTCTTTTCTCTAGTCAGCCCTTTCTTATTACTGTCTCTCTTCATAATTCACATGCTTACTTTTTACGCCCTCGTCTTCTCCTTTTCTTTCTCCTACGCCATTTTACAACAACGTTTCCTTTACTCTTTTTACCACTTCTTTCCGTATCGAATTTCTCGGTGTCACTATTTATTCTTGGACGATTTTCCTTTTTTCGCATTTTCCACCTACTATTCTGCTAATAATATTCTCTATGTACACGCATGAAGGTACTTAGCTATTCGTGTTCATGTTTAGTGATAATATGTTTCTTTATATGTCTTTTTTTTCCTTTTTTGTAATATTGCCTTGTAATATTTTCGCCTAATACATTAATGATATAATATCCATTATTCACAGGATACACCAAAACAGCTGGGTTGGTAAATTTACATTGTGAATTAAATTATTCATTGTTGCATTGTAACAAATTACTATTTTCCATTACTATTTCTAGAGAATTCGAAGTATACCTAATATATCTAATATTCTAATAGTTATTCCTTACTCAATGCGTATTATTGTTTGTAGCTGAGAGCAGGAATATATGTTTCGCCACATTCTCTTTAGTGGATCCATAGAGTGAGCCGAGACACTTCATTTTAAATGTCTACATACACAGTTTTATTGAAATTTCAAATATATGCCTTCTGAATCTCAATCCTCTTTTCCTTTTAATTTAACACTAACATCTAATCCTTCTTGATAACCGAAATATCTACGAGCTGCATTCCAATAGTTTTGAGTTTATTTTAAGTGAAATTTTTACTAATTTCGAAATACATAATTCTCTGACTTCAACACACCTATTGTGACGCTCCAGCCCCTTCGTGAAGGCCCTATGGAAGTTCTCCAAAGTGAAGGTTTCCAGGACCCTTGTTACAGCTTACTTCATCGTCTACAAAACGACTGCCTCTAAGGTTCTCCTTCAGTTTGGGGAACAACCAGAATCGGAGGGGAAAGGTGTGGACTGTAGGGAAGGTGAGATACTATTTTGATGCCCATTTCTGTCAAGTACATGGTTGCCAGGACGAAATTGTGACAAGCATTGTTTAGTAGGGTGTCACTAGAAGTATTTAGCAGGGTGTATTCAAAACGCTTTTACCATTGTGTTTTTTCAATCCAGAATGAAACGCTGGAAGATCAGCGTCCAACTGATGTATATTAATGATAAACTAAAATGGCAATAATCAACGACTGTTATAACTGCCTCACCTAATTGTATCTAAAAACTTCTGGAATACTTTCTTTGTACATCTTTATGAGTATCAATTTCCATAGTAAATGTTACACATCGTGGACGTATAATGCGTTATCAGGTGTATTTCTTAAGCAATCCTGTCTATGGTTTAGAGATCTCATCCGTAGCGAAGAAGCGGTATACGGACAATTCATTCTTTTTCTCACAATAATCTTCTCAGCAACTTTAATCTTTATCGTTTACTAATTTCAGTCAATAGACAGCGGCCATATTGGGGCATCGCCTTGGAGAATCTTTTTTGTCGAATGAATCAACTTCAATACTATTTTTTTTAAAGTCTGGTAATTATCCTATCGGTATCTTTTGCTGAAACGCTACTTTATGGGTCATCAACACACGAACACCGGTTGTCAAGCAATGGTGCGACAAACACAGGCACAAAGACACACATACACACATACACTTACTCGCGTATATATATATATATATATATATATATATATATATATATATATATATATATATATATATCCAAGGTGTCTTGCATTGGAACCGAACCCAGACACATGTGGTTGGGAAGCAAACTTCTTACCACAGCTACGACGACGACTGTATAGAAAATATCAGGTTATCCCATAAGTTCTATCCGAATTTTGAATAAAGAAAACAACTGATCAAATGTTATATTTAATTGAAATTTAATCATCAATGTACTTTCTCTGATTATTTATGACTTCCTTCCATCTGTTTCCAAGCTTTTTAATCCCATCAATGTCAAACTCTTTTGGTTTCAAACGAAGAACTCTGAAATGTCAATTTCGACCTCCGCCTGGCTTGCGAAAGTTATGTCACCCAAATGATTCTGTAAACTACGAACAAATGGTAGCCTGAAGGAGCAAGGTCGGGAGAATAAGGTGGATGAGGATTTTTTTTCCCAACCAAGCTCTTCGATTTTCTGTGATGTTATCTTTTCAGTGTGGGGTCGCATATTGTCCTGATGAAACATCACTCCTTTTCGATTCACTAAAGTGGGTCTTTTTTTCTTCAAAGCTTGGTTCAAACGCTCTAATTGCTGACTGTAAACTTGAGCATTGATTGTTGCATTAGATGATTAAGGGAAACGAAAGCGTTAATCCATATTATTCAGTTTTCCTTAAAATAGTTGTAGAGACAAGGATGTTTAACACTTTGGCATAAAATGTAATAATGATATAAATTCGTCAAACGCTGTGCTTCATAATACCACTCTGAATATATGGCAGAACTGGTTTATAGCCAAACGCAAAGATATTATATGATATTTTGTAAGGCACAATGTATGATATACTACATTAAGGCATGCTTTCTAACAGCTTTCTAACAAGCTTTTCATTGGTTCATTATGAAATAGCTTGTTTGAGTGTATGATTGTAAAAAGGTTACGTATTAAACAGCCTTCACTGAATTTTATCAAACAAATTTTGGTGATTGCAGAGTTATGATCAGAGCGCTACGTAAAACTATATTATAAGACATGATCTAAAATTATTAAGATGGAACCACGATCTTTTATTGAGATTTATTCGCTATTGTTAGTATAACTAGTGGACTTAAATGAGAACTTTACTGTTGCTTTCTTTGTCAATGACGGGGGCTTACATCACATGTTTGCACTGATAGAGGCGTCTTAACTATAACCATCCTGCCTTATCCAATGTGTAATTTATTCTGCTTCTCGAAACAGTATGTTGTATTGGGAGAAAATTGAATAATATATCTCTGCGTGATATCTATCACTTAGTCTTCCGCTTTCGCTTGTTGTCAGAGATATTTATTTCTTTTTAGGTGTTATAGTATTATAAGATAATGTTTTTAAACGTTCAAACATTAAAACGTGAAATGCTTATTTGCAAGTTACTCTGGCTTTACGATTGAATCCACGAGACCATAAAACAACAGGTGCAAACATTCTAAATTGAAACAAAACCAAAATCTGAATTAGCGTCAAAACAATTTCCTACGTTAGCTTTCGTTATTACATTATCGTTCAATTTATATTTTTAATATATTAGTATAATAGAAACTCGTTATTGGGTTACAATAAAGTTTATGCAATATATTTTTCTCCTAATATCAATTTGCTTACATAGCTAATATTAGTGTCGACTTCTTTACATAGAAGTATATTTATGATTTTTGTTAGAACTGTGATATTTATTCTCTTCTGTAATTTAATTTTTCACGAGATTGTTTTATTTTTAAAAAATTGCTCAAGATCAGTATGGTATATATAAATGAATTTATGTATATAGTTCTTGTTCTAGCATACCATACAGCTCACAAGCTGGTGGTCGACAAATAATACATTACAAATCAGTGGTCTAAATATTTTTCCAGCATTTTTTAAGAAATAAACCTCGTTGCTTATATATAAATATATATAATTTCATACAGATACATTCGCAAACACGTACATATTCGTATAAATGTGGTATATCGTTTTTAACGTTTTCTGAAAGTAAACGAATGTGGATCGGTGTTACCTTTTTATTACAGTTTTCACACTTGGATAACGGCAAGGTCCACGAGAGTCCTTCACTTGGCGTTCGGGTCACATGAACGCAGTTGTAATGACTTTTATTTTGCATTACACTCATAAGGCGAGAGAGAGAGAGAGAGAGAGAGAGAGAGAGAGAGAGATGTGTTGGGGGAGGTGTCACAACCACCAGTGTTTTAACCGATGCCCCTATTCTGAGATGTAAATGCCAAAGGTAAAGAAACCCCTCTTTCCTCAGTGGAAGATATCTAGCAAAGAATTTATTTAATACAAATGTGTACTTCAACACCAAATGATTGAAGATGTCGATGCTAAGAATTTCGGTGTTTCCTTATTCCTTTATAGTTTATCATTCTCTTGTTTTATTCATTAGACTACGGTCATTCTGGAGTAGTGCCTTGAAGAATTTTTGGTAGAATAAATCGCCATCAATGCATATATTTTTTAAAGCCGGTTACAAATTTAACCGTCTCTGATTGCCGAACCCTTAGTTTGCGGGTATGTAAACACACCAACACCGGTTGTCAAGCTGCAGTGGGGAGCAAAAGCAGACACAAAAATACACACATACACAAACACACACAGATATACAAACATACACACACACACACACACACACACACACACACACACACATATATATATATATTAAAATGAACGTGAAATTTTATATGTCCGTCCGACCGAGACCCTTGTCTATCAATCTACATTTGCTATACATAGGCGTATTATACCATTTTTGAATCAGGTTCTTGGACATCCAGCATTGGGATCAGGTCTGGATGAGGATTTGTTATATAAAATTCAAAGTTAAAAAAATTCCAAAATCTGTGAAGTTACAAGCTTTTCATTTAAACTGGACATAAATTAATACCAAAATTTGTGAATTTTAAAAATATTTTCGATTCAGTTCATTTATGATTAGATCCACGTTAGAGTGAGAAGTTTCGAAGTTCTGCAGAGTTTGTGAATTGAAGCGCTCGGAAGGAAATGTTGAAGAACTCGAACTTTCGGCCCAAATCTGACTTCCACCAAAATCGGACTTTCAGCCAGATCGGTCTTTTGGCACGATCGCACTTCCGGCCGGATCATGTTGGTTATTAAAATTTAGACACTTCAATCAAATAATGACTAAACACGGTTAAATTAATTCCATATTACGCATGAATGTGTCCTATTTATCTGGTTCAGCGCAAACAATATAGATGTTAAGTAGTGTTTTGATAAATATGATTTAACACGGGCTTAAATATAATTTTACCAGTTATTTGCAATTATAGACTGTTACTGATTTAGTAGTAAGAAGTATAATAATATACTACAATGTATTAGAGAAGTTGAAATAAATTTTTATGCACGTATAAGTTTTGAAGCCAGTCCTAATGAGGCTGTGGATAAAACTGATTTCCGATTCTCCAGTCTTTGCTCCCATCTATTTTACGGAATTCTAATTCATTCAATTTCTTATTTATTCTTTTATTCTTTTATTCTTTTATTCTTTTACCTGTTTCAGTTATTTGATTGCGGCCATGCTGGAGCACCGCCTTAAAGAGTTTTAGTCAATGCAATCGATCCCCGGGATTTATTCTTTGTAAGCCTAGCACTTATTCTATCGGCCACTTTTGCGGAAGCGCTATGTTACGGGGACGTGAACACACCTACATCGGTTGTCAAGTGATAGTGATGGGTCAAACAGAGACGCAAGGACAGGCACACACACACACACACACACACACACACACACACACACATATATATATATATATATATATATATATATATATATATATATATATATTTATATATACATACATATATATGTATATATATATATATATATATATATATATATATATATATATATACGACAGGCTTCTTTCAGTTTCCGTCTACCAAATCAACTCACAAGATTTCGGTCGGCCCGAAGCTATAGTAGAAGACACTTGCCCAACTTACCACGGAATGGGACTGAACCCGAAACCATGTGGTTGGGAAGTAAGCTACTTACCACACAGCCACTCGTGCGCCTATAGGTACGTTTCATTAAATATTTAGAGAACAAAGGTAATATACTTACATAATACAGTTACTGAAGAAGAATCATACTCTATAACCATTTAATAACTGGTTCATATTATTTGAAAGGTTTTCAAAGAAAACTGCGCTGCAAATGTCTAAATTTATTACAGTTGTGAGACGTAGTATTTACTACCTGATTAAAAATAGTACCAAGTTTCCTTCCATATTTTACTGGCTTCATTGTGATGTTTTACGCTGTCTAAAAATTAATGTTCTACTCTTTGACTGTTTCTGCTTATGAAGGACTGAGTATTTGATACTTTCCAAACATGTGTATCTTCATATATTTAAAGTACCCGTAACTGCATGATATATTCTGACTTGTGTCCGTTACATAAATTGGCCCAATTAAATGGAGTCTTATCTGTACACATTGAACATCATGAAAGCCGACTGACTGCTCACTGTTCGTCAACTGTTACATATTGTAATACATCATGGGGGCTCAGCGAAGGTCTGATGCTCGTCGACTGCTGCAACCTTCTGCTAAGATTAGAAAAATTATTTACTATTATTCCTATAATTAATATAGTACTATAGGTAGAACTGTTGTAAGTACGCTACAAGTAGTAGTAGTAGTAGTAGTAGTAGTAGTAGTAGCAGCACCAAGCGTTGCTGTTGTTGTTGTTGCTGCTGCTACTGTTTAGATGGTATTGAATTGCAAAGACGCTGTTAAGATGTAGAATAGCACATCGGCTAGGATAAAATTTTATTAGAGAATCAAGAGATTCCTTTACTTTCCAGCCAATTTTCTTCGTTGTACCAAAGCTAAAGCTTGTCTCTGGCGGCAACAAAAGATTACTAGCACACTCTGCTGCAGGATATTTAAATTCTAAGACAATCGGGAGTTGCAATTACTTAATCCTTAAGAGAATTATGTAAACCTATCCACAATATAGTGAAGGTTATTTTGGGACAGCAAGATTCCTGGTCTCTAATCTTCTAAATACAGCGAGAAAGGGAAATAAATTTTATCCACTTCCTGGGGTTAAGATGTTAGTTTCACAATCTTTTGTAATCGTTGGCAATAAGCCACGTGCAGGTCTTTTAGATTATATCTAATGTAGTGAAAATAGCTGTGTATTGCTCGTTCTTGCGAAGAGAAAATACAATACATACACACATTTGAGCGTGCGCGGCTATGCGTTTAAGTGTCTTAAATAGAGTAAAGCTGATTGAATGAACCAGAGAGATAATCATTGCATCAACTTAAGAGATGCTCTTCACTGTTATTGTATCATTATTGACTAATCCTGCAAATTGATTTAGACAAAGTGTAATGAGAAATTTGGATAAATATTAACGTAACCAATGAGTAGCTACTCCCGTCTGCTCAAGGGTAAGTTTGTGATCACGAAGGTAGCTCACGTATTTCCGGAGTTATATGTAATAGCAAAATATGACGTCACAAGTGATAATGATTGTCAAAAATGTGAATGCTTTGGAGTAACGAAGCGGCATTGCTGATAGGGCTTAAAGTGTTAAAACTGTAGTGCTACTGTTCAGATCGTCTTTGCTTTGCAAGGTTATGATTCTTCTAAAAGATGCCTGTCTGGAGATATATTTAAATGCTGAACCTTTGGAACGTTTTACATATCTTGACAATTTCATTGAAGGTATAAAACTATCTTCCCCTCGTAAGCTATCGTACTATCTGGTTACGGGCTGTAAACAATCTAACAAATACTGCCAATAGTTAAAAGGTTTGAGGACAAACAGAAAAACTCACACAGTATGTTTACATGCGTATGTGTGTATGTATAAAAGTATGTTCTCTATCTGCTTCTAATTTAGAATAAATTTTGACAGGCTACATACTTGTCAGCAAGATTGTGAAGGACAGCCTCTCGTTTTAATCATCATCCTCTATTACGGACGGGTTAAGAATTTGCGATTTCTCTCCAACATCCTCAGTTCAGACGTATTTCGCTCCAGGTGGATTGTTATCTATCCTGTAACTCCAATAATAATAATAATAATAATAATAATAATAATAATAATAACAATAATAATAACAATAATCATAATAATAATAATAAAAGAATGAAAGTGTATGTATGTACGTAATTGTGTATTTATAGTGAGTACACGTATAGAGCTATATATTAAATTACTGTTGTGTTAAATTACGTTGCGTTAAAAGTATTTCGTTACGTTGCTATTGTAATCAATACACAGTTTTAATATCGACAGATGTCTCGTCGAAATGTGTACGCTACGAGAGATTTAAAAACATTACTTCAAATATATACATACATACACATATATATATATATATATATATATATATATATATATATATATATATATATATATATATATATATACATGGATATATAAGAGTAAAAGAATATACTGTACACACACATACACACACACACACACACACACACACACACACACACACACACACACACATATGATAGCGTGTTTGAATGTGGATGAAGAAGTACGTTTCTTCTCCCTCACCTTTTTCAATATACTGAATACGTTGGGTTACGAATTGATGTGGATAGATGAAGGTAAATATATTTTATAGTTATATTCTTTTCTTAAAATATGGTATATACAAAAGAAGATCGAAAAATGTGCTTCAAAATTAAGTTAATGTTTTTTAAAATTGATTTATTTAGTTTGTACATTAATCGTGAAACTAGTTTTGTATTGACCACAATAACTAATAAAACAGATTCCATCTTTCTATCCCACCTTATATCTTTTTTCGTACCAAGGAGAAAAGTCCGTCTGTTTTTATTTTATGTTTATTTTAAAAACAACTATCATTCAACACGTTAGAGTTCGGCTTTAGCTGCTCTTTCTCCCCCTCTTTGTCTTTATATATATATATATATACTGTACATATATGTATATATATATATATATATATATATATATATATATATATATATATATATATATATATATATATACTCTACATATATGTATATATATAAATACATACATATTCACAGTATATTTCTGGGGCAAATAAGAATGAACACCTGTAAATGGAGTCTCGCCAGCAGTTGTATCCCTGTCTTAGCTCTCCACAAACACACCGCTTCAAAGTGGGATACACCAATTAATATATTTTACACCTTGTTGGCACCGGTTCCTTTTTGTCTGCGTGTTTGTGCATTGTATGATAGGACGTAATATTGATATTCGTTGAAAAACAGAGTGTTAACTAAAAATTTATAGACGTAAATTATTGTATATTATATCGCAATGAAGCGAATCACTTAACACACTAAAAAATTAATATTTGTAAAAGTTGCCAAGATAACGTTAACTTCATTAAAATGATGCATGCAGTTTATTTAACGACTAATTTCTGTGAATTTATAAGCATTGAGTTGATGTTTAGGTTTTGAAAGTACACCATTGCTAACGATAGTGACTTCAAACAGATATGAAATATATAAGAGACATAACTGGCTGTTCTTTCTTTATCCGGATACATATTGTGTAACTATACGTAAACGTTTATATTTGTCGTAATACAGAACATAGTGACAGTTAACAACCTATAGATATATTTTACACTTCTACAAGGTCTCGTGCTGTGGGACTGAACTCAGGAGAGAGTGGGGGTGAAGGGATTAGGGAGAGAGAGAGAAAGGGATATATAACGAGAGACAAATCTACTCAGCTGGATTCTTCTTATAGCCACCCTTTACTCCGAGGGCTTGGTTCTCGGTAAAGGTTTCGGAGTGTATCTTCAAATCATTTGCGCGTTGAAATGTGTTTTCTATAGTGAGAATTTTTGAATGTTATCTCGTGATGTCTATGTGTTTTCTTATACGCCAAATTTTCTGCAGGACAGTATGCGGTTAAAACTCCCAAAATGATTCCGATTATTAAAGAAAACTTGAATATCACAGACCAGGCAACACAACTCGCCTCGGAATCACCTAGAATGATAGATAGCGATATTTCGCCATTATTTTGGCTCATAACAATCGTGCACCCGGATCATCTCGAAACAAACTGAACCGCAAATATCAGTCAATGTGCGCGTCTAAGATGGTGTTCCAGTCAGCCACTAATACTAATGAGCCAGACTTTCCCAGCAACAAAGGTTTAAAAAAATTAGCCGCCATGCACTTGTCGGAAAAGAAAGACGGCATCTAGTTTGAACGAATCCCCTTTGCTGTTGCCAGCATCCAGAACCAACAACTTACCCTCCGGTTCCAGAAAGATTGGCCTTGTCTCGAGCTCAGACCTTTTTGGAACACCACTTTAAATCCTCTTCCCGTTCCAAGTCAACTAAGAGATGCGAAAATCGCAGAGTGTCAAATATCGGCACGAAACGACGTTTGTTGGAAATCGTAGTCTCGCTGATGGGTAGCACGTCCATATCGAGTGACCAGAGCTCATTGAGAGGCAGATCCCAGGCAGCGTGTATTCACTCATCCTATTCTCAGAACTGCAGTGATAGTAAGAGAGAAGGAAAAAGATGTGACATCGACTTCAGCGATTATATTGTATGGCTAACGGGAGCGTACGCCTGCTTGGAATTTCTTGGGGAAGTTTTACAAAACCTGCCCATGTCTTTGACTAAGGCAGTCACTACTTCATATGGGGAACCTTCTATTACTATTCTATGTTTTGAGGGAGATCCCAATCACTTTTACTTTATCATTGACTGAAATCTTGCCCTAGTTTAAAGGTTCTGCTTCCCTTTCTGTGTTCTCCTTTTTGTGCTATAAACTCCAGTAGATTTTGATTTCTTCCGGATTATTATGAAGTTGGATAGTTGTTCCATAGTATATTTCTGTGGAGTTTTATGCTTATTTCTTGTTGCCGTTGTTGTCTTTGTGTGTATGTCTGCTAGTGATGATCTTGTTAGTTTGTTGTGTTTGTGTTTCCTTTTGTTGTAGATAGTGAAGGTGGGGATGGTGTTGTTGTGTTCTGGCATATGTGTTTTGTGTATTTTTCTTTTTACTTTTTGAATTCTTTGTTTCATTCGTCGGCAACATTTTACCTCCTCACTGCAAGATTATGTTGCCAAATCTGAAAATACATCACTGTCCCGACACGAACGTAACAGTGATGTGTTTTCTTGTGTACGATTGTGTATCTTTTTGTACATCAAGGAAGAAGAGAGAGGAAGAGAAAGAGTGTTTTGGTTTCGGGCTTCTCTGATCATATTAAAGACATATATAAACATGACAATATTGCAGGTAGCAGAACACCGCACCTCATAATCTCTCCCGATTTCTTCATGTCGAGTTCTATTTACTCATGGCTGACTCAGATTTAACGCGTATATCGATTGCAAAAGCATGTGTAGGTGTACATGCGCCTGCATGCATGTGCGTGTGTATACATACGCACACATGCATGCACACAACATATATGAACACACACGTACATACATAAACAGGCATAGACATGTTTTGCACAACCCCCCACTCACATACACATCAGAGATGCACATTTATTTGTTTGTGAGTGTGTGCTTGCGTGTATATGTATGTACACATGCATACCATGGCATATATGCATATAGATACATATATATATATATATATGTATATATATATATATATATATATATATATATATATATATATATATATATATATATATATATATATATATATATATATAAATTACAGAACATATGTACGTAGATATTTCGTAAATATATACATATATGCCAGTGTACAAGCATGGCCGCAGCCTTTGGGCGGCTCGAGCATATAAAGGAAATATATATATATATATATCTATATATATATATATATATATATATATATATATATATATATATATATATATATATATACATATATCGGTAATATATAAAACATTAGCATAAATATATATATGATTATATATATATATATATATATATATATATATATATATATATATATATATATATATATATATATATATATATATATGTATGTATATATATACACAAACACACATATACACGCACATACTTTGTGTATGTCTGTATGTGTACATGCTTGTAGTGTTGTGTCTCTGTGTGCATTTCCGTGTGTGAGTGTGCAT
Source organism: Octopus bimaculoides (assembly GCF_046866305.1). Taxonomy (NCBI): domain Eukaryota; kingdom Metazoa; phylum Mollusca; class Cephalopoda; order Octopoda; family Octopodidae; genus Octopus; species Octopus bimaculoides. The sequence continues at coordinate 2,989,624 of NC_142929.1, forward strand.
TTATTTCACTACGTTGTTTTAGCAATAAAAACTAACATTTTCAATATCTCCAGCAAATTTTCTAATATCAATCACTTCTTATGATCCTTCTGTGTGTTTTGTATCTTTAGTTTTTTTTTCTTCTTTAGTAATACTTATTTTATTATGTTTTATGTTACGTACTGCGCTTTGGCCTCCATATTATAATAATTTACTGAAAATTATTCGTCACATAAATATGATGTACAATGCTTCTACCCAGTAATAAATTCATAAGCCATAATTTCTCCTGTGTACTTCTATATCACAATATATAGCTAACATCAAAATAGTCAATAACCGAACAGCTTATTGGTTTGTATTTCACGTTCAAAACTTGGCAGTGTTTCACGAGAGACGGCTTGTTTGCATCAAATATATGTTTATTAACATATGAGAAATATATGAAACGAATGTATATTTTTTCTTATTTTTGACAGGTCTGGTTTTTCATAAGTTAATATAAACTCTGACAAAGAGATAATCGTTATAATGAAGTGTTAGTTCGTGGTTCACGAATTCTTCTCAGCTGCTGACGCTTCCTACAATTTCGGACAGGATATTTAAAAAAAACTAGTTGGTGGAAATTACCCACAAAACCTATTGTGAAAAACAAATATTGAATAGCAAAGTAGAGTCTAAGCAATAAATTTCAATTAGAATTACACCATTAGCGACCACGAATAAATGCTGGAAAGACGTCAAATAATAAATTGGTCAAGATTATTCAATATGCAGTGTTTTACAGAGTGTGTCTTATTTTTATTTCCTATATCTTTCTGCGATGCACCGGACACGTGATCAGTGATATTTCCCGGGGGAGGGGGGCATTAGGTGTTTTAAGTCACTCAACTTCGGACACCCTCACCTAGGCGATCGAGCCGGGTCGAACAAGCCCCAGCTTTTGTAAGGTTAGTAGTACTCTGCAGTCCTGATAGAGTCAGGTCTGGCAGCTCTTGATTCTCAGCAACCATGAGGCAATTTCTGTGGCCTCCATAGCCAAACTGATGGCCCTCTACCTACTAGCCCTAACAATTCAGTAGAAATTCCAATTTTCCTCTGCCTCATAAGCTTGCGTGGTGTAGATGTAGATGCAAGACCTCAGAATAACTAGAGCAAAAAAAATTTGTCGTGATCAAAACGGATGTGATATAATAAATTAAAATAATGATTACAGGAAATGCAGCCGTTTACTGCAAGGCAAATATAGTGTGATAGCTCGAGTGTAATGTCGTCTTCTATTCGTCTAATCTTTTCATTTGGAAAGATATGTGTCTGAAATGCATGTCAGTTTTTTTATTAATCTATATTTGATAGAAAGGCAATCAATATGTGTAAAGCTGTTATGCCTAAAGAGTTTCAAGTGCTGAAGAAAATTTGGCGAAAGTCAAGCGAAACTCCTCTTCTGAAAATTAGACATAAATGTCATTATATATATATATATATATATATATATATATATATATATATATATATATATAGAGAGAGAGAGAGAGAGAGAGAGAGAGAGAACAAGAACAAGCAAGAAAAAACAACAACGCGAGGATGTGGTACAAGTACTGTGTTAGTGGACGCCCAGGAAAGGAAAGAAAAGAAAGAGGATTTCATGTTTCGAGCGGAGCTCTTCATCAGAAATATAGAAAAGTCGAAAGAAGGGAAGACAGAGAAAGAAAATCGCCAACGATACACACGCGGTTACATATTGAAATACATATATCAGCGACAAATCTTTATATAATTTTTCCATTAATGTGAGTGGAGCTCTTAAGGACTCGGGAGGTTAATGAGAAGAGCAGAATAAATTGTAGTGTAATATAGCACTACACATAATGTAGCTATCATAGAAAGCTCCTCATATGAAGTTGAGTATAATGAAGAGTTTTATACAGCTGCAATTCAGGAGATCCGATCGATAAAATGATCTCATGGAGAGTATATAAACCAAAACAATTCAGGTAATATGAAAGGTGAATACATCTAATTAACCATTTGTTATCCTTAGGTTTGCCGCCGTTTCGCAGCCTTCTTCTTCTTCTCGGGTAATTATTATCACCTGACAAACAGATAGCGCATGTTGGCCACACAGAATGAAACAAGAAAGCAGACTCACGTACAACAATAATCATTTGGTTCCCTGAATTCCATTGCTTCTCTTCCATAAAATTGATGACGTAGACTCGTCCAATTTGGAATTATAGAAATGAGCTTATTTGCGAGATAGCAAACTTTACGAAGTTCTACGGAATGGATCATTTCTAACATGTGCTATAAAACAAATCTCACGAAATATATGGAAATTAATCCATAGATGCCGACGTGTTTACAACATTTCGCAAGATTTGCTTCATTGGAGACGGTGAAACGATTGTTAACAATTGAATAAAATGATTTTCTTACTATATACTTCGATACTAGCTTTTATGTATGCACGCATACTCATACACACATGCACGCATATGTATATATGTATGTGTGTATACATATACATATATATATATATATATATCATATTATATCATATTATATTATATCATATTATATTATATTATATTATATTATATTATATTATATTACACCATATAAAGGATCGTGGGTAAGGCCAAAACAATGCGAAGTAAGTGCAAGGTAAATCACAAGAAAATATATATATGAATTAATGTAGACTTACCTTGTATTCAATATTTCGGGGTTATGACCCCATTTTCAAGAAAATAAACGAATGTTGCCGATGCGCGTGTGTGCGAGCGTGTGTGGAGTGGATATGCGCGAAAAGGTGTTGCTATATCAACCAGCTAGCTCCCTGTAACACTCTTCTGTTGTTGATCAGCCTTGCCTACGATCCTTTACACAATTTATTCTACACAATGCTTCATAGTAATTATTCCATTATATTATATTATTTTATATTGTATTATATTCGAAACTACTTAGGTAACTACACAACTCACGAAGCCAATAATGTGTAGTACATACATTAAGTGGCCAAAATCGATTGTAAGTTGAATTTACGAGAGGGAAATATATTAAGGAAAGATAGAAAAAAAATTAGGGAAGATATAAGAAATGTCATATATACAAATAAGCGAATTGATTTCCAACGCGAAATTCATTGCGAGTCCAGTTAAATAGCAATATCAACGGTGATGCATTATAAGGAGAGGGAAAAGTATTCTGCAAAATGAATAAATTGAATCAGGTTTTCGATATGGATAGTGGACTGCATTGTAGGTAAAGAAAACTTTAAGAATTTGGGGATTTCATGAAGCGACTTCATCACATTTCTTATTCAATAAACGGCCTAAGCAAAACTGCATCTGCTGAGTCAGTAATAAACAGGTTTCAAACATTTCGTTCCTTATTGCAAGGTTGAGTCGGTTTTGCAAGATCTCATTTTAGCCGAAATGTGTGACATTTTAGTTTGAAAGAGATGTGGGTGAGTGGTGGGATGGCATTAAGATAGGATTGGGTATAAGAATATGAGAAAGTTATTTTTCGCAGTGAGAGCGAAGATTTTATCAATTGAAATATTTGTGAGAATATATATGAGCATGTGTGTGTGTGTGTGTGTGTGTGTGTGTGTGTGTTAAATCTCTGAACGAGGTATAAACAGTAACTGCATGACAACGTGAAGTACATTTGCCACTTAAATGCGGCCACACCCTAAGGGTGAATGCGACTGTTGCTTTTAGTCCCAGGAGAACATCTCCATATATATATATATATATATATATATATATATATATACACACATGTGTGAATGATTGTGAGTGCGTGTGTGTAAGTGTGTGAGCGTGTGAGTGAGTGTGCATGTGCGTGTGTGTGTGTATTCTGTGGATCGTTAAAGCATACAATAAACGTACAGTGGACTATCCAACTTCAGAACCAGAGGAAGGGATCTTCAGCCAGATCGCTAGTGATGCTAGTTGTGTTTGGTGATAGACGAGTCGTAATGAAATGTGAGAAAACTATATTCAGATGATTTTATAACAGTGGAGCAGAATTAAACGAAGTAAACAACCTGGCCAAACGGATTTTAACAACGTTTTGATTTTGGATGAGTGAACACGGAAGACGTTGCGTAAATGTAGATTTCGTCAGACGTTATGATAAGAGCACGGTAATATTTCATAACCAATATGTTTTTTTTTCTTTTTATCGATCGACACTGACGTTATACAGAGAGGCAACGCTTTCATATAAACTATTGGTTAAAGACTTTAGTTCCATAGTGTTGTGAAGAATGGCATTGAAGCAATTTATTGATAAGAGATCAAGAACATTAATCGAGCTAGGTGCCAAGAATGTGTTTAGAATGTGCAAATCAGCCTTATTTTCTTAAGCTTTTCGAAACACAGTTTCTAACCTATGTCTTTTTCAGACGGTTATATTGGTTGCTTGGTATATAATGAATATCTACAGAGCAATATCGGATATGTGATGCGAAGCAAGCACCAATAAATACTCGAGACCATTCGAGAATGGTGTCTGTTAAATACAGGCTTAAAATGCAAAAGGTTTGATAATAAGCAATATTTGCATAAATATTTTGGATGGTTCGTAAATTTTGTATGGCATTAGGAGAAGCGCGCATTAAATTATATGTACTACGAAAGTATGGCTTCAAAAGTCAGTAATTAATAAATAATCACACAACGTGTTGCGCCCTAAAAAAAAACATTATTCCCATTTTTATAATACACACACACACACACACACACACACACACACATACCTATCCTCGTCTGTTGTTTTTTTTCGTAAATTCTCCCATATATATATATATATATATATATATATATATATTATTATTATATGTATTTATTTTCTCCTAGTTAATAAATAACTCGGACAAAATAAATTGGTTAATAGATACCAGGGTAGCAAAGATCACAAAATGACTGTGGTGTAACTCCTGTTTATGAGGTAGAAACTCCTTGTTATTTTGGGTATAAAAATTTCCAACTACAGTTCTCCAACTACAGTTCTCCAACTACAGTTCTCATATTCGAATGTCTTACGTTTAAGCTGGTTCCCATGCATTTCCCTGAAGATAAGATTACATTCTTATCAACATCACCTATTCCTATGGAAGGTATAATTTGTAATCTTCGAAACATATGTCGGAAATAAAAGTATGCTGTTAACATATGCGTTCTACTCCATTTACTAAATGTTTGTATATGTATGTATATATATATATATATATATATATATATATATATATATATATATACATATATATATATGTACATAAAGTACACGCACATATGTATGCACACATAAAATACATCTAAATATACATGCATGTAAATGTATACATATGCATATATCACCTACCGTACAAACGTTTATACAATATGTACATATGCACGAAAGGAAATGCATACATATTCATAAGGTAATTGTGCGTAATTGTGTGATGTATGTGTGCATACATGTGGGTATGTATGTAAATGCGAATGCATTTGCGTATATAGAATAAATTGCTGATTTTTTACTATATATGTTGAAAAATTCGAGTTTATATTATTCTCCATCGATTTGATTTTTAGTATTAGAGATGTCTACGTTTATTTTATTTATTTATCTTTATATTATTCTTATTATTATTGGACAAAATGCATGCATAACATTATGTTTGAATAGATATTTATTTGAACATTAACTTGCAAGCGAAGCTTCCTTGCACATCAGAAATGAGACATAAGATGTTATTATTATTAGAATCTAAATAGAAACAGATAAAAAAAAGAAACCGATCAAACGAGCTTACACAATTCGTCTCAAATCTCATTGAATGACAGACGCATTTTAGATATATCCTCAAGCTATCTGTTCACAAAACGCGTTTATTCATGTGAAAATTTTCTCTTGTGAATTTGTATGTTTTTCTGTGTTTAGCATAGGTGCGTTTATGGATTCAGTTGCGATAAATGATCATTGAAATATGTAAAATTTTCTCACCTTTTAGATTCACCTTAATTTATATTGCTACCTCTTTTATTCAAACTCAGCATTACTTACAATATACAAATAATCTCTTATTATCTGAATATAAACATTGCGAGTTTTTTTACAACTTATGCTCGTATGTACATACATGCACTCTTACATGCATACATACATATATGCATATATGTGTGTGTATTTAAATATGTATATATGTATAGTGTATGCATACAGTTACATATGTGTGTGGATGTATGTTTGTATGTGTGTGTTTGTGCGCGCACGATACAACAATATAAATCTGCATAATTGTATGTCTACATGAACCACCGTAGTTCGGAGAATCTGTGGGGTATTGTCTAAATGGAAAGCTTTTTAAAATAATCAGGTCCACATTATGTGTCATTGAAAGTATATCATGTTGAAAACGACATATTTACCATGTAATTTCTTGTCGCAAACTTAATTCGAAATGCAGCATATAATTTACCGTAGAAATTTTCACAGTAAATAAACACATTATATGTAAATATAGAGGAAATTAGTAACATTTGTATACGTAATTTTGGCAGTGTGGAACAAAGCATGGTAGGCTGGACGACATAACTTGCAATATCTCGATTTGAAATAAGATGGGGTGCTGGCAGGATCGTAAGCGACATTTCGTGTGCCTTTACGTTCTGAGTTCAAATTCCACCGAGGTCAACTTTGCTTTTCATCATTTCGGGGTCAATAAAATATTTGCTAGTGGAGTACTGGGGTCGTTGTAATCGACTTACATCTTCCCCTTGAATTGCTGGTCTTGTGTCAACTTTTAAAAATCAATATTTCCTATTCAAATAAGGCGGTGAGCTGGCAGAATCTTTTGCATACCGGCATTTCGTCCGTCTTAACGTTCTGCGATCTAATTCCGCCGGGATCGACTTTGCCTTTC
>NC_142929.1:3006524-3034024 GCF_046866305.1 Octopus bimaculoides
CCAAATTAATTGTGGTTAATTTTCAAATGAATCCAATACACAATACGACATTCTTCAGAATACAACAGATAAGAGTTCGGTTTGCCAAACCATTTCTTATTTAAAGTCGATGCTTCAACGTCATTAAGAATATTGGATCGTGAAATATTTGAAAGAAGCGAAAGTCTGCATAATTCAATATTTCTGTAGATGAGTATATAGTTCTTTGCATAATTTGAATGTGAATGTTTGCACATGAGATAAATTCTGAAACTTAAAGATTTAGGAAAGAATATAACTTTTGAAAATTTACCTGCTGAAAGGTTATTGATCTTTTTGAGATAAAACTTTCTGAACTCTACTTTGTTTTGCAAAAAACTACAGTTACAGTTTGTAAGTGATGTAGAAAATTCCATGAGGAAATTTGGTATGGATATTAACTGTGAGCATCAATTGCGATGCAGCTAAATTGACATAAAAGTTTCATTTGAAATGATGATCAAAATGTAGATTCTGGAGTGACGACTGAGAGTAATAATTGTGTCGCACTTCAGTGATATGAATATAATGAATTATGACTTATTTCAGAAGTCCCTTTCACTGAAGATTGAAGCAAGGGCAAAGTTGGAAGAATTATTAGTTCATTGCATACTTCTGAAATAATAGAAAGACATTAAATACTTTCGAAATTTATTAAAGAGGAGCATGGTCAGGAATTGTAATTAATAATACAATGAGAAAGGAAAATGGTTTATTTGCAATGCTAGAACATTTCCCATTCCTTAAACGTTGTATTACTAAGGTTATGATCTTTATGGAGCAACACGTCACTATTTAGATAATGAATGGAGAACTTGGTCGCAAAATGCAACATTCATTTCTACGGGATTTATATTTGTTTCGATCAAAAAGAATTTTAAAATACTCAAATATCTTTATTGCTGAGAAAATATATTGAGAAAAGAATTGGACAACAAAGGAATAAATTTTTTAATAGTTTAATGAAATATTGAAAAATGAAATAAACATCAGAGATGCTTTGTCCCACGCATAAAATGCCGGAGCTACTCAGAGGTTTTTCTAGCACCTTTAAGTTCATTGCAATGCTGGAAACCCTTCCATATAGTCAGCGGGTATCTCCGTGGTCCCCAAGCATTTCGCCTCTTAGTCTCTAGGCTTCGCCTGAGTGGTGCAGCCAGGACCTCCACATAAGGAAATGTTCGACTTGTGGTCTCTTATCAACCATAGAGATCTTGAGCTACTTTCAGCTACCATGCCTATTTCCTTGATGGTTTTCGTTCGTATCTGGATTTCAGACCCATCTTCTACAGGAAATAGTGCACTGAACCAAATGCAAAGCTGCGGCCGCTGACTTCAATGGGGAATGAGGCTGCATGTCAGCTCTTGATATTTCCATTTCGATAATGGTGGAAAAATCTCGAGTATGTCTTCGACCACAATGATTGGTTTTGTATTCATAAACACCAGAAACATATTTGGTAGGAGTGATGTCACCACTATCTCCACTGAGAAGACAAGTCTGGCCCTCAGGCCCACTTGCATCTCCCAATCTGAAGCTGAACCAAAAAGGTCCCCTTCCATTGCTTTCGCCTCGGCAGGTTAAATTATTTATAATTTTGCTATTAAAATCTTCACGACACAGTATCGCAAACAAGTTCTATAGAAGTATGCTTGTCACTTCATCAGAATTACCTAGTTCGAATTCCGATTCTCAAATCATGATAATTGAAGCACCAACCTCGCCAAAAGATAATTGAAGCACCACGCTCACTAAAAGATAATTGAAGCATCAACACAGTCACATAGATGAAATGTTGTCATTAACGAAGCTGCTGACATTAATTATGAGAACATTCATTCGCTAAATGACACAAACGTTTATCAAGGAGAGAGAAAAATTTGGAATTACTAGACATAGCATTGATAGTTTGCAGAAAGTGTTCTTTACGCTTAGCAGTAGTTCACTAACTTCCTTCAAAGCAGAGGAAGCCTCGTCATTCCCTATGAGATATTTGTTGCAAAATCGTGACGGCATAATCAACGATGTATGATTCATGAGAGACTATCAATCAGACTGAAATATTTTTAGTTTGCAAGAAAATCTGCCACGTTTTTTGTTTTCGAAAATTTTTGATATTTTTTTCAAAGTATACAGAATTTTTTAATGGAATTGGTTATTTTGATCATGATTCTTGATTTCTCGTGTAAACTGTGCACATGTTCAGACTCTGAACATTCCTGACATTTGGATTTATATCGGACACCTTTTATCGCGTGAATAACTGATCTCGATGGTAAAGATAAGCCTGTCTCTTTTGTTTGGAAAAAAGTTCTGACAGTTTCCATCTTTGATGGCTATTATAAATGAGTTTGTGCGGTGGACGAGATTTTGATAACTAACAAGAGTGACTTTCTTCATGCAACAAACTTTATTTTCATCTAAAACTTGAAAAGCAGACGATCTCCTCCGAAAGTTTGGTGGAAGTCGTCGAGTTTTGCGAGGCTGATGTCGGAGTGTAGGACTCCTTTAATTTTCTTTTCTAATTAAATAAGAGTAAGTCACCGAACTGGCAGAATTGGTATTGCGCCGGACAGAATGCTTAGCGGCATATAGTCCATCATTGTGTTCTAAGTTCAAATTCCGTCGAGGCCGATTTTGTCTTTCATTTGTCAGCGTCGATAACACATAAGGATCAGTTGAGTACCGTGGTCAGTGCAATGGACCTGCCTCCCTCCCACGAAATTGCTGGTCTTGAGACAAAATTTGAAACCAATTCAATTGCTGGAAACAGATACTGAACATAACGTCCAACAGCTTTAGAGATTTATGAGGTGTCACAGATTTTCTGGATGGAAGATTTTGTTAAAGACATTCATTGAATATTTTTATTTTTGTGCTCAATTGATATTTTTGTCCCATTTTTTTCTTTTTATTTCACAGTCGGCATAAATTTACCGGCACTTTTTTTCTATTTATTGCAGCAAAAATAATGGTGAAAATTATTATTTATTCGTATGCGGAAAGGAACAGGTTATGATTGCAAATACCCTTACTCCATTCGTTGGAACGTGCACACAATCTCGATATACCTGGTGGTTATCACGTAAGAGAATGAAAAAAATGATATCAATTTCTATCTGATAATGCCAAGTTTGGCTTGGAGAGAAAAGTAAAGTTGCTCTCATCTTACAAATTTCCTGGAAGGTAGATGAGATTGAGAGAATGATTAAGATATTTTATTTCATCCATTTTGTATTCTGTCCATCTTGTCTAAACCTGCAGGGTTTTCTTGTTTGCCCTAATTATGTCTGTTTATCCGTTCCGAGTTTAGATTCTACCGAGGTTAACTTTGCTTTTCATTCCTTCGTTATCGTTAAAATAAGTCCTCGTTGAGCCCTGGAACTGAACGAATCGCCCTGCCCCACCAACCTCTCAGAAATTGCAAATTTTGGCTTGGAAATATTGATTGTATCTTTTATTATTAAGTCTGTAATAACCAAATTTGTTTGCTTTTTATTGATGTTATCATTAAGCCTTATTTTGGGATGGTGCTCTCGGTGGCTCATAGAATCTATTCATTTTAATTCCTGAATTTTGATTACCATCATCATGATTTCTTACTTCAGAGAATTTCCTGTTTTTAAACCGACTTCAAATTCCTTCTTTCGTACCTTTTTTGTTTGAGGGGTTCTCGACTGGTATTTCAGTCATTACTCTGCAGTCACGTGGTTTGGTTTTGTTGCACCTCTTATTTCTATTTCCATATTTTACATTTTCAGTGCTGTGATCATTACTTGTATTTTCGCATTATATTCTTCCTTTTAAAGTTTCTATTTCAAGCCTCTCCCTAAGATATCACCTTAGAAATAAATAGTGAACAGTATTTCAAACAAAACAGACCGTTCCGAAAGCTATTGCTTCATTTTGTAGCTCTACATTCCGAGTTCACATCCTGCGACAGTTGACAAATGTATGGCATTATCGGAATGCTAGAAATTAGTCGTTTCAGCTAAATTTGTAAAGCAAACAAAAATAGGCAATTTGTCATTGTTTACCTCCATTTTTGTATCTTCATTGATATCGATACGTGCTATTCCATCATATTCTGGCAAGCAATCTTTTATGATTTCGTAGAAATTCTATACAAACGAAGGAATAAATTAACCAATTATTATTGAAATATAATATTTACATTTTCAATGTTGGCGAATATATTTTGTTGCCGATGTTGAGGTTGTGTATTTGCAGTCGATGCAAATAAATTATTATTGTTGCAGAAGAGGATTTAGAAAAAAGTCCTGAAGCGAACTTTTTCTGTACAAACTACATAGATCGATGAATATTTTAAAATATTACTAAAATATTTGTAATGAATTTGAGCAGATGAAATCTCTACACAGCTTCACAGTGACTCAATGTTTCGCCGGTTCGTTTTCTGTCAACGCATTTGATACGTTAACTACCCACTTGAGTGTAAAAGCAGTTTATATCTTTGCAAACCTGACTAATAGAAAAAAAACCCCGAAGATTGGAATTACAAAACATTCCAAAGATTTCAAAGCTATAGTTAAATTTCATTTCTTTTTCATCTTTTACTTGTTTCAGTCATTAGACTACGGCCAAGTAGGAGGACCGCCGCGAAGAATGTTTAGTCGAATGGATCGATTCCTGTACTTATATGTTTAAGCCCGATACTTATCTCGTTTCTCGCTTTTGCCGAAGCGTTAGTTAGAGGGATGTAAAGACACCAACACCGGTTGTCCAGCGGTAGTGGGAGACAAACACAGACACAGAGATACACATGCACACACGTATATATATATAAATATATATATATATATAAATATATATATATATATATATATATATATATATATATATATATATATATATATATATATATATATATATATATATATATATATATATAAATTTAAGGAATGGAGTGAACGCATGTTATAACTGCATACTTTATTCCGACATATGTTTCGAAGAATTACAATTTATGCGATCCATAGGAATCGTCGATGTTAAAAATATAAACTTCTCCTCAGGGAAATGTATGGGGATCATCTTAAACGTAAGACATTATGACCGAGGAGAAGTTTACATTTTTAACATCGACGATTCCTATGGATCGCATAAATTGTAATTCTTCGAAACATATGTCGGAATAAAGTATGCAGTTATAACATGCGTTCACTCCATTCCTTAAATTTATATATACTCAAATACCCAAAATATCAAGGAGTTTCTGCCTCAAAAACAGGAATTACACCACAGTTATTTTGTGATCTTTGCTACCCTGGTTTCTATTAACCCATTTATTCTATCCGAATTATTATTAATTAGGATAAAATAAATACATATAATTTAAATATATATATATATATATATATATATATATATATATATATATATATATATATATATACACATATATATATACACAGATCTATATATGTACATTTATATATAAATATACACACACATATGTACGCACACGCACACGTATATATATATATATATATATATATATATATATATATATATATATATATACCACGGGCTTCTTTCAGTTTCCATCTTCGAAATCCACTCACAAGAGTTTGGTTGGCCTGAAGCTATAGTAGAAGACACTTGCCCAAGGCACCACGCAGTGGAGCGGAACCGGAAACCATGTAGTTGGAAGGCAAACTTCTTACCACAAAGCTATGCGCCTCATAAGCTACGCTTGCGACTATAGCCACACCTGCGCCTATCTTTGAAATAAAGGTTGCCTGAAATATGTTAGTAATTCGTCAGTGTGTGTGGGTGTGCTTGTGTGTGTGTGTGTGTGCGTGCGTGTGTGTGTTTGTATTCGATCCTTCTAATTAAAGAGAACGTAGGTTTCCATTTGCTATAGTAAAATACTTCTCACTACTCACTGGTTTGCAGTAGTTATATGTAAATAGAAAACGGACATTATGGCAGTGAGCTGCTAGGGTAGCTAAGCACAGATCAAAATCTTTACGACGTCTTGTAGTAAAGATTGTTAACCAACATAACATGGCAGTCCTGGTTTAGGACGAATGTTGCTGTAATTTAGCTCCGAAAGACATCGTCTCCAGCTGGCTATATGACACGATCTGTGTCGTTATATTTTCGAACAAGGGAATCTAGCACCCCCACTCAGCTCAAAATAGTATCTGTGTTTCGCTATTTCCGGGTTATTTCCCTTCATCAGCATAGAATTTCCCCTTCAGCAAAGAATTTCCTTTCATCAGCACAGAATAATTGACATGTGCTGATAAAGGGAAATAACTCGGAAATCGCCATATAGAGAATTTTTTTTTCAGCTGAGTGGGGGTCCTAGATTCCCTTATTTGAAAATATAAGGACACAGATCGTGTCGTATAGCCAGCTGAAGACGATGTTTCCTGGGGCTAATTTACAGCAACATTCGTCCTAAACCAGGACTGCCAGTACTGTTGCTGAATATCTCACGTGAGATTTAAAAATAGTAATTTTCTATTTTACGTTCTGGTTTCAAATTCCACCCAGATCGACTTTGCGTTTCATTATTTCGGAGTCGATAAATTAACTTGATTGAGTATCGGGATCGATATGATTGATTAGCCCCCTCCTCTTAAAATTGATGGCCTTGTTCTAGCATCTGAGACTCTTGTTGAATAATAAGTAAAGTAGCATGCCGCCACTTTACTTATTGAACAAAACACTTTGCGGCTTTTCTTCCAATTCTTTTCCTTCTAATTTCCAGTTCCATCCAGTCTAAGTTTCTCGTTCATCATTTCGGGATTGATAAAACATACTACCAGTCAGTTTAATCGATTGGACCCTCGCCTGAAAATTAGTGGCATTGTCCAAACTCAGAATTAATTAGAATTAACATTAAGGAAGTGTGCCTTGAGAATCGGTAGCGCGCCGGGGAAAATGAAACGTTTCTTCCGACTTTCTGCATTCAAATTCCGCAGAGGCCAATATTGTTGGTCTTTCTTTTGGGGTCGATAAACTAAGTACCGGATGATCACTGGGGATTTAGCGACGAAATCATCAAACCCGCATTCCACGTGCCCTTTCAGAATAGGAGCATTATTGATTTGTGGAATTATGCTGAACACCTAACGCCGCCGTGGAACAAATTCATCTATCATCAAAATCCATTGTGAACATTGTCTTCTTTTGCCGAAAAGGAGAGGCTTTCTGACGGATGAGGTTGCCCAAGAGAAAGATGTTGAAAGCACTGAAGACAGACACCAGACGCTTTCCTCTTCGGTCAAGTTATCACCAACATTTTCAAGTTTCAGGTGGAGATGTTAGTGAAGGTGGAGACATAAATGCTACCCCCCATCACGTAAATTCTTTGAAAAGTTGTGAGAGTAGCAAAAATGGCACGTGTGATAGTTTTAACTGTTGCTGAAATTTATTACTTGCCGAAGGAAAGAAACGTTAAAAAATGTCAAAGAATGTCTAGAATTTAAAATGTTAGCAGAAAATAATCAATTTTAGTACAAACAAAAACAGTTACTAGAGAATGCGTGCGGAATCATGATGGAAAACAAAACAAAACGACAGTAAACAATATAAAAATATCAAAGACCAAAAAGAAAAAAATATGCGCACAAGCATACTGAGGTTAATGCATAAACATTACCTATACTCAAATTTTCAGCTCTAGTTTCACTCACAATCCGGAAAGTGAAATATTATTTTATGTTACATGAAAATAGATTGATTTCTTCATGCAACGAACGAGTACTCTGATGCAAAATTGCTGGTGAATAGTTAAAAATAGGCTTTACTTTCACGAAAACAATGTTAATATGAATCCTATGAGAATTTTTTGGTACATAACGGAAACGACGTTTAGACGTTAAAAATTGCCCTAAAAATAAACTCCTTGGATGAGACGACTCTAAAATTCAACTTGTAAATGACAATGACAAATCTCTGACATAAAAAGTATACGTGAAAAGAAAGAAAAAATGTATTGACTATTTGATATATTTAAATTTCTAAAAAAATGAGTTATCTTCTTCACTCAAAATGGTAATTGTATTTCAAATCACGGGAATGGCATTTAGCTTTTGAAAGTGAACGTTGAAAAAAATTGAAAATTCAGCAGACAAGTTTGAAAAGAGTGACTCGAACTATCATATTGACACAATTCTAACATTAAATGATGCTGAAAGTAAATAGAAAAATATATGGTGTGTCTGTAGCACGACGTGACAATACGAGCTTGTGGGTGTATTTGCATGGTATTAAACAGCTTTCCATGTAATGTTCCTAAGAGAACGACTATTATATGTTTCGTTTTTGTATTTAGTTTGCATTATTCTTGATGTGAATTGGTGAGTTGAAACAAAATTTTGTTATGTTTGAGAGGATCATTACACTAATAATAATAATAATAATAATAATAATAATAATAATAATAATAATAATAATAATAATAATAATAATAGAAATACTCTCTGAACCAACCATAAACACTAATGCGGGTGAAAATCAAATAGATGAAGGAAGTCATACAGAAATCGACGCAACAGAACTACATGATCTAAAAAATCAAATCATGATTGAATGGCTGAAAATTAAAGAAACTAGTATGAATGAACGCGACACTCTCCCCAAAATTCGCAATTCTAACCAAAACCTGAAAATAATTGGTAAAATCCGCCTTGCACTTAAGAATATAATTTCAGCTAATGATGTTGATATTACAGATCTCAACCACCTGTACTATGCATCCGCAAGAATCTCAACGATTCTATGTGGTGAAAAGATTAGAAAAAGACAACACTCCAACAAAAAGCCTTCTTGGCAAGAACGCATTCAACACCAAATTAAGCTGCTTAGATCTGACATAGAATGTTTGAAAAACCTTAAATTTGACAAGAGTATCAAACCTACAAAGACCCATAAACTAAAGAAAAAATATAATATGAAAACCATAGTTAATATTGATGCCACCATAGAAACCATCAAGCAAAAGGTATGTGCTAAAGCTGCCCGCATAGCAAGGTATGAAAAGCGTGTTAGATTCTTCCGAGATAATAACATGTTCAAAAATAACCCCAAAAATTTCTACAGGAAGATAGGGAAAACACCAGTAACAATAAAGTCTGTCCCATCAAAAGAAGAAGTGCAAGAATTTTGGAATAAAATCTGGGCAGAAGATAAAACACACAATGAAAAGGCCCCTTGGATTGATAGAATATCTACAGACCTAGACTCCTTAGAGGAGCAAAAGTGGGAGGGGGTCAGGGTAGAAGATATAAGATCTGCTCTCAGGAGGTCAAGCAAATGGAAGTCTCCAGGAAAGGATAAAATTCCTAACTTCTGGTTGAATGCCTTCCCAGAAAGCCATGAACTGCTAACAAAACTTTACAACGATGTTTTGCAAAATCCTAGTTTGATGCCCTCTTGGCTAGTTAATGGTTTAACATTCCTGCTTCCAAAAAATGAGGAAACAAACGAACCAAAAAATTATCGCCCCATAACCTGCTTAACAACAATGTATAAGACACTAACATCTGTCCTAACCGAGTACACCTATAGTTTTTTAATAGAAAGTAGCATATTCCCTAATGAGCAAAAGGGATGTAAACGTGGATCTTATGGTTGTAAAGATCAGCTACTCATCAATAAGATGATCTTAGAAGATTGTCACAAGCGACACAAAAACTTGTCAATAGCCTGGATAGACTATAAAAAGGCCTTTGATAGCCTACCACATAGCTGGATTAGGAAATGTCTGGAAATGTATAAAATAGCTCCTACTCTGCGAAACTTTTTATCTGTAAGTATGAGATCATGGAGAACCACACTGATGTTGAACAATGACAATGAATCTCTAAATGCTGGAGATGTAAGAATTTCATGTGGCATTTTCCAGGGTGACTCACTATCACCACTCCTCTTCTGTCTAGCCCTAATACCGCTCTCAAAATTGCTCAATGATGCACAGTATGGTTATAAAATATTTGATAAAAATATAAATCATCTCATTTACATGGATGATTTAAAGCTCTTTGCAAAAAATGACCAACAACTCAAAGGCCTACTAGCGATTGTTAAACAATTCAGTGATGACATCAGGATGCAATTTGGCCTTGATAAATGTGCAAAAGCTACCTTTATCAAAGGAAAAATGACAAATACATCTAATGTGAACCTTGACCAGCAAAATGTCATAAAAGAGTTAGAACCAACGGAGAGCTACAAATACCTAGGGGTAATTGAAGGGGACAATATCAAGCACTCAGTGATGAGGGAAAGGATCAGAAGAGAATGTTATCTCAGGGTGAGAGCAATACTGAAGACAGAGCTGAACGCGAGAAACAGGATCGAAGGGATCAATGCTCTAGCCATACCAGTCGTGACTTACAGTTTCAACATCGTTAACTGGTCAATTACTGAAATATGTAATGTTGACAGAAAAATACGAAAACTGTTGACAATGCATAGAATGCACCACCCTAAGGCAGATATAGAACGTCTTTATCTGCCAAGAAAAGAAGGAGGCCGAGGACTTTTACAGCTGGCATTATCAATGAAGGTAGCCACAATTGGCCTAGACACCTATCTGAAAAACTCTGAGGACTGGATGCTAAAACTTGTCTTAAAATATGAAAGCAAGAAAGCATCTTACTCAGTAACAAAACAGGCAAAGGAATATCTAAGTGAATTCCAATTGCAACAAATTCAAGAATTAGACGAACTAGAAACACCTGCAGAAAAAGCTAAGCGCTTGAAAACCCGTGCTAAAATTGCTGCCTTAGCTATTTTGACTGAAAAATGGCATGGAAAACCTCTCAATGGCAAATACCCAAAGAGAGCGAATAATGCAGATATTGACAAAGCCCTTACCCACCAATGGTTAATGGCCTCTGGCTTGAAATCAGAAACAGAAGGGTTTATCATAGCAGCCCAAGATCAATGCCTAACTACAAAGAACTACCAGGCCAACATATTAAAGAACGGCAGCTCCCCATTATGTCGTATATGCCAACAACAAAATGAGACCATCGATCATGTTGTCTCCATGTGCAGTTTGCTTGCGCCTACAGAGTATCTCAACAGGCATGATAGAGCTGCACAATATATTCACTGGGTAATATGCAAAAACCTGGACTTGCCCCATGATAAAAACTGGTGGGAACACAAACCACCCCCAGTACTTGAAAATGATCACATTGCACTCCTCTGGAACTTCACCATTCAAACTGACAGAAAGATAGACGCAAATAGGCCAGACATCATACTGAAAGACTTCAGACAAAAATCATGCCTCCTCATTGATATGACTGTCCCAATCGATATAAACGTATCTGTCAAGACCTACCAAAAACTGAGCAAATATAAAGATCTTGAAATAGAAATTAGCAAAATGTGGAATCTGAAGACGAAAACAATACCTATTGTCATAGGTGCCCTGGGAATGACAGCGAAACGGGCTGATTACTACCTAGATCAGATTCCAGGAAACCCCAAAATGGCTGAAGTTCAAAAAATAGTGCTCATGGGAACTGCCCATATCCTACGTAAAATACTGTCTTTGTGATCTCAAATTTTAAAGCAAATTTTCTTATGGTTTCTTAAACATTCACTTGAACAAAACTGTACAAATACAAGTATATGGTACCCTAGGCATAACACCTACATGAACTTCTAACTTGTTGTCTCTTGAGGTCTCTGGGTGAGACGTGGATCCAACTTGTACAAATGCAAAACAAAAGTCAAACATAAAATAATAATAATAATAATAATAATAATAATAATAATAATAATAATAATAATAATAATAAGGAAATGCGACGCACTGGTTCACTATCACTTGACGAAATAAGACTAATTCCCTGACAGATTCAAAGCAGATATTGAAAGGATACAGCAAATCAGTGAGAGGTTCGCGAAATGAACGAAGGGATTTTGACAACAGTGATTGCTTAACCAGAACGTTAGACAAACGAAGGATAAGTTAATTGGTTAAATATTTAACCAATTGATTGGTTAAAAGCAGTGATAATGAGCCAGTACAGGTGTTTATTATTATTATAATTATTATTATTGTTCAGTAGTTTTATTTTTATAACGTGCTTTCACTTCACTACCGAGCGCCGCTCTGTGCGCCTTGGGTATGTGCTGTGGTTTGCTGTGGTGCTCTTATGTTTACTGTATTGAAAGTGTTTTGCGTAGAAGGTGTGCAGTACCCAGTAGTGCAATTTTCTGTATGTTATATATATTTGTAAGTCCTGGTGTTTTTGTTATGTATATGTCTGAATATTTTTTTATTATAACTAAGGCACCTACTATGATAGGAATTGTTTCTGTTTTTAGACTCCACATTCGAGTTATCTCTATTTCCAGGTCTTTGTATTTTGAAAGTTTTTCCATTTCTTTTCGAGAAACGTTGTCATCTGCTGGTATTGATACATCAATTAGAAAGCATTTTTTTCTTCATGATCTTTGACAACTATATCTGGTCTATTTGCCTTTATTATTATTATTATTATTATTATTATCATTATTATTATTATTATTATTATTATTGGCGTAATGACCTTCTCAAAACAGCAATTTTATATTCAAAATAAAGTGAAAAGTATACTAAAACCAATAGCCAGAAAAAAGTGTAGAATACTTATGCTAATAATCAGTACCGGAGTATCGTTGTGTAACGTGGAAATGTGATTAAGAGAACTGAGAGGTAACCTATATCATCTGTTCCATTATATTGTGTTTTTTTATTGTAATCAATATCGTAAGTAACGTTATCTTGGCTTTCGCCCATTTTAAAGTCTCTAAATGAAAGTGGGAAATGATTTACACACACTAACAGATACACATGAATTAAAATATGCCTCCTTATTTCTCCATCATGATTGAAGATTTGCACACACACATACACACACACACACACACACACACACACACACACACACACACACACACACACACCCACACATACATCTCTAGACTCATTTCTGTGTTAAACGCTCTTCACTGAATTTGCTCCGAAATTCATCAATCATTCATGTTGATAGTGAAGCCGATGCACCTTCGATACATTCATAAAAATGTATATATACACACCACAAATCATGTTATAAATTAATCATGTATGTGCGACTGTATGTGTGACCCTCCGTATGTGTTTGAGTGTGTATCTATGTATATGTGTGTCTGTGTGTGTGTGAATACATACACACACACATATCTATATATATAATTAATATATTAATATATCAATATTTATATGTGCGTGGGTGTGTATGTGGGTGTATAAATGAGTGTATGTATAACCTATCAGTTTAACCGATCTCGGTAAGGAACAAATTATCATAGAGAAAATATATGTGACTCAGTATTTGTGTTAGAAAATATATTCTACGCATTTTATTTATTAAAGTGAGGAAAATGAATGAGAATTACTCTGACATTAATGCGTTTGTTCTTTGTTGGCAGGGATGAGCACTTACATGCATACATGCACACATACGCATACGCTTATATATATATATATATATATATATATGTGTGTGTGTGTGTGTGTGTGTGTGTGTGTGTGTGTGTGTGTGTGTGTGTGTGTGTGTGTGTGTGTGTGTGTATATATAAGTAGCTGTGTGGTAAGAAGCTTGCTTCCCAACCACATGGTTCCGGGTTCAGTCCCACTGCCTAATACCTTGGGCAAGTGTCTTCTGCTATACTCTCGGGCCGACCGAAGCGTTGTGAGTGCATCTGGTAGACCGAAACTGAAAGTCCGTCGTATATATATATATATATATATATATATATATATATATATATATGTGTGTATGTATGTATGTGTATATGTATAACATACACACACATATATGTGTGTGAGCACTACATGCACGTGTGTATAAGTTTGTGTGTTTCAATATATACGCATGTTCCTTTGTATTTTATAGTTGGTGATGTATATAAAATGTATATGTGTACAAATATTGTCTCTCAGTAGCATTTGTGTAGGAAAATACATCTTATCGTGTTTACTCATTTCATTTGCTTCTATACGTGTGATTGACTTTGTATTCGCTTTGCACCATGCACACATAGATTTACATGCAGCCCTATCTGTTCGAATGCCAGTACACGAATCTGTAGTATGTGTAAGTATGTGCATCGGTGTATGGATATTTGCCATTCTTTGTCTCTTTGAAAAGAATGAAAGAAAAGAACTATGCATGAAACTGCATTACGCCATTTTTCCTTTTCTTATTTTAGTCGTTCAAGTCCACAAGACTATCTTAAACATTATTATTAAATTGTGATTAAATCATTTGGAAGAGATTTGGTGAAAAGAATTTTGACGGAAGTAAACAAAGAAAAAAATACTGATTCTAGAAAAAAAATTACAATGCAGCTGAAAGTCTCAAAGAATAAAATTTCCCTTGTGTTTTGTGGGTTTTTTTTAACTCTTTTTAATTTTATATCTTTGTTTAATCAGAGTTGTTTCTGATTATTTTTTCTGTCTTTCATTACAGAATAATATTAAATTGTCAATATAACTGCTTGTTAAGTGAAATATTCAGTTTGTCATGATTTTTCTTTGTATACCTTAAGTTCTTATTCGTAAAAGATGTTGTTTTTATAAGGGTAGAAACCCTTTGACTTCTCTTTCATCTCCTTTTCTCCTTATACTAGTATTCTCTCTCTTTCCTTATCCGGCACTATCAACTTTATTACTCCCCCTTTTTTCGTTCTTCCTACAGTAAAAATAATAATAGTATTCCAAACATTATATGCAAGAATATAAAAAGAAAAACGCTGTTCAGCTGAAGAGTAAGGGGTTTTTTTTTTCAGAAGATTAAAACGCTGGCTTTTAAAATCAGTTGCGATCAACTTCAAGTTTAAAACATGGTCAAGTGATATTCAGGAATCGACATTTGTCAAAACGTTTATGATTTTCTGTAACATCCCTAAGTTCTTGGCTCAAATTTCATAGACATCTGTTATGTTCTTAACACTTCTAGACTCAATAAAATAAAGATAACCCAAGTATCAGTTTCATTTTAATCAAAACATTTCTTTAATTATATTTTCACTGCATCAATATGCCACTGCTGCACATTGTATAAACTTGTGTTGTTATTGATAAAATTAAATTACTATGAGAAAGGAATTAGAGTAGAAAATAGTACAGTCCCTCAACTTGTAATGGAATTGTAAGAGCGCACTAGTAATCTATAGTTTTCGCTAAGACTAGGTAAGGTTCATCCATTTTCAGGGCTGAATACAACGGATTTCTTCCAGATAAAATGCGAACAGAAGAATTCTCCCATGTATTGGTTTTAAATTTGGGCACTACGTCAGCAAAGTCGGGGGAGAAGGAGAGCCCATTACCTCAGTCAGAGTGCTCAACTGGTACTCATGCAACCCTGGAAAGGATGGAAAGCAAAGTTCTGTGGAATTTGAACTTAGAACGTAAAGACGGACGAAATGCCGCTAAGCAGTTTTTCTCGAGCGCACTAACGATTCCGCCATCTCACCGTTTTAATCGTTTCATAAACTGATTTCCAATTTTGTCACAAAGCAAGCAATTTTGGAGGAGGGAGTATAGCCGATTCTATAGACAGCAGTAGTCAACTGGTATTTTGGCTATCGGCCTGGAAAAGATGAAAAGCAGAATCGACCTCTGCAGAATTTGAACTCAGAACATAAAGACTGACAAAATGTCATAAATCATTTCGCCCGCCGTGCTAACGATTCTGCCAGCTCGCTGTCTTAACTTATTGATCTTCAAACGATATTTCTCCCACCACATCGCTGCCTCTCAGTATAATTTATATTAATTGTCAATGAGTTCAAATTCCACCAAGGCCGACTTTACATATTATCCTTTCAGGGTTGATGAAATAAGTGAAAATCGAATACTGGGGTGGAATTGTCCACACCCAAAAAATTTCGAGCCTTGTGCCTCTAATAGAAAGGATACACTTTTTAAGAGCAATTTATTTCCAACTGCGTAGGCCCTACGTACTAATTTCATGTCTTTTGATAGAATAAATGCTAAATAATATACTGATGCTCGTCCAATCAATTATATTTCTTCCATTCGATCACTGGCCAATCATTCATGCATTAAACTAGAACACTGCATTCCTGTCAGTGCTGTTGCTGTTTCGCCTACTGCTCCCCTCGCACCTGTCATTATTCCTTATAATATTATGCGTTCTTTCCTTTTTCAAAAACCACGACCAGCTTTGCTAAATGTACAAGTATAATTAAAGCGTAGATGCTGACGTTGGAATTGAATGAATGAGCGTGGATTATTATCCATGAATTGACGAGGCTGTGTGTGTATACTGTGTATGCGTGCATGCGAAAGCGCCTCAAATATAAGGACGTACACATATGTAGCGTGTGGTTGTGTATGCGTGTGTGTGTGTGTGTGTGTGGTTGTGCGTATTTGCGGCGTAGGCGTGAGTGTGTGTTTGTAATAATAAGCTCACTGGTGAGTTACAAATGATTTATGTCATTGTGTTTCATTTACAAAATTGGGCTTTCTTCCTATTTTAATTAGATCTCTATCTTTACATGCCAATTACACAGCCTTGTTATTATGATTTACTATTATTATTATTATTATTATTATTATTATTATTATTAGTAGTAGTAGTAGTAGTAGTAGTAGTAGTAGTAGTAGTAGTAGTAGTAGTAGTAGTAGTAGTAGACAGAAAAATGGTATTTGGAAGTTTCTGGTAACAATAACCATGAAGTGTAACAAAACCTGGCAGAAAATGACTTCGGTGTCGGTGTTCGACTATTTCAGGTTTTACTTTCGACTCCCTTTTATTATGGCGTGATAGTGGGCTTGGTTTAAAAGATTAGTTGATTACGGTGGTTATGTATTAAGCGGGTACCGATATGAAGGGGATATTACGATCGTATTAATTTTATTAACTATATAACTTCTAGTTGGAATCGGTGAAACAGCTAAACAACCTCAGCTTTATACTTAACAATCTAAGCTTATGAACGCAAATATTTTAAATATAAACAAGGTGACTCAGAGGTAATTTTTGCTCAATGTGATCTAAATCCATTTGTAGCAAAGTATTTTCATCAAATGAGAAAACCATAAATATTCATAAAGCTATCTGCATGCGATTATAACACGTGAGAGATTAGTTCAAAATCTTGAAGATTTACGGCAAAATAATTTTAAATAAGTTAGCATAAAATACCTACCAATGAATAGTTTCTAAACATAGACTCAATTAAATGTTCTGCTACATGTAGTTTGTATCTTCGCCGCATTTAACTCACTGGTGAGAATTATTCGCAGTAGTCCAACGTTAACATTTGAGGTGGTTTAAAATGTCAAAATGGATGTAGGCAATTATCAGTAACTATATCGTCGTTGTATCTTAACAACACAATATTCTAATCATATGATGCGTTTTGTGATTACTTCTTTTCTACTCTTCATGAAAAATAGTCGTTAGCGCTTTCCTTCGTGTACTACCGTATACTCCAAATTTGTCTGCAATATCTATCTGATTTTTAATTGATTGTTTCTCTTGTCTAGGGGCTAATTACGTTGATATCTACAAGTGTTGCAGTTAAAAACTGATTTGAATATTGCTATGTAGGAAGGAGTTTTGGTGAGTTTTACAAGCCCAGCAAAAGTACAATATGAGAAGAGCCGTGTCTGTATAGAAAATAGGTTATAAGAGGTTTCTGCCTTTAAGGGTATTGCGAAAGACCCGGTTAGAGACCCGAACTTTCGAGTTCTTGTACAGGGCTTAGAAAAACCGGAGAACAGCCGCAATAAGTGTGTGAAACTGAGAGGAGAATATGTTGAATAAAATGATAATTAATTGATCCTATTGTATTTTCTTTTGCTCAAATGCAGGAACTTTTCAGTAGCCCATCGTATAAGGAAGGCGAGGACATTGCCTAATACTATGTCCAATCAGTTGATTCTGTTCATTCAAGATATATCAGGATGTTATGTGTAAAGGTATATAGATCTATATACACGACATGCATACAAGAAATAACGGTTTCAAATGTTGTCCCAAGGTTACTAAGTTTAGGGGTGGGGGGAAGAGTGAAATGCTACTTATTTTATCGAAAACGAAATTTCAAATTCCGCCGAAGTTCAACATTGCTTTTGATTCTTTTTGGGACGCTAAAATAAACACAAGTTGAGAGCTGAAAATCGCTGGCCTTGAGTCAGAGATTGAAACCATTTGAAACCATAAGTTCTTGCAAATGTGTCATGCATATAGGTCTCTTTACTTTTACACATAAAGCTCTGATATGAATTAGACGAACTGGCTCATCTAATTGGATACAATAATCGGCAACCTGACTTTGATGCACTTACTGAGATAACTGTAGGGTTTCTGCTCTTCGTGTCAACATAATGTACATCTCGAACAGAGGGTCCACAGTGAACGATAAAATAGAAGATAACACAAGGTTTCTATCCGCAAGACTTAGCCTTGCGGGTCAGGGTAGCTGTTGCAGCACATCTCCGTCCCCATACTCCGGGGCAACGCTTTTGACATTTTATCTGCAGGAACAATGAAGTCGTCTGAATTACAGGAAATTATACGGACTATTTCTTAATGTAAAGTTACTCTCTATAAATTGCTCCGTTTTAAATTTATAGTATTTGAAGACATTTGATACAAGTAATATCTCCGGGTCGACAAAAAAATACTCACCGTCCTTTACAGCAGTATGAAACAACCTCTTGTGTAATGTATAAATTGGAAGGCTGCTGACAATATATAATACCATTATTCTTTTTATTGTTTCCCGTTGTTCGGACGCTAAGGTGATAAAACCGGTAGAGTTCAGATTAAATATTTACAATCTAGAATATTTCGCGAATCTCTATTTAAATTAAATTGCTCTCTAGTTTGGCATTGTATTTTTTCAGCCTCGGGCTGTCAAAATCGTTAAATTGAACCTAAAAATAATAAATACACTCAATAGTACGCTTAAATATGGTTATCTGTTTCATTCTGTTTTTGTCGCTCTTGATGTAGACCGTGTGATACGAAATATATGGAAAATAATGCGCAGGGGGGATCACTCTTCGTTAAAATGCCTTGAAACCAAAAGCAACGATGTAAGATCTAAAAATAACCCACGCTCTTAAAGCGCTTGACTATCATTCTTTGTGAACTTACTACATTTTCTTCTACATCCTACGAATAAACCTATTAAATATATTGTTATCTATCGTTAATACTCCAAATAATTTGTTTCTAAATTCAAGAAATAACTAGCATGCAACTTTTCTTTAAATTAGCATCGTTTATAAAGAAGATACTTTTCATATGTGAATTGCCGGAAAATAATAAAACAATAATGCATGTATATGTCAGCTTACTTGATTAAATCAAAATAATTTGAATCAACATTTGGTTTATAAATATTTGTCAATGCTATTGTATATTGTTTCGCATGGTTTCTTTATTATGATGACTTAGTACAGAAAAATCGACGAAGCGAACTTTTCATTAAATTTTCTGTCTGGTCGACAATACATCTCTCTGGTTTATAAAGGACTGACTTTGAATTTCATTGAAATATTCCCAATGGAGTGAGCAGAAGTATTACGTAGGGATTGAAATATAGTCCAGCTTTCCTTATCTAGTTTTTTTTTCTACCATAATTATGTTCAAGATATAGTCGCAGGAGTGACTGTGTGGTAAAAAGTTTGTTTTCCAACAGCATGGTCCTGGGTTCAGTTCTACTTTGTAGCTTCTTGGATAAATATCTACCACTATAGCCTCAAGCCGATCAAAGCCTTGTCGTTGGTCTTCGTATGCGGAACCTGAAAGAAGTCCGTTGTATATATCTGTGTCTGTGTGTGCGTATGTGTGTGTGTGTGCCTCTGTGTGTGTGTGTGTGTGTGTGTGTGTGTGTGTGTGTGTGTGTGTATGTGTGTGTGTGTGTGTGTACAATTCTTCTAAGTGATATTTGAATCTACTTGTCATACATGATGATTTACCTTGGATGTGTATTCTACTTATATTTACTGGTATCTCATTGTTGGATATTGTTAACCAAATTCTTTCAATACTGAGTGATATATTGATATCTGCATGAATTTTTCTTAATTCCTTTCCCTTCTAATTATAAAACCGCCCTCTCTATCTCTCTCTCTCTCTCTCTCTCTCTCTCTCTCTCTCTCTCTCTCTCTCTCTCTCTTCATATATATATATATATATATATATATGAAATTAAGTTTTCGTTGAAGCCCCTCTTTAGGCCCGCATAATCCGCAAGAGACAGTTGCTAGAGAAGTGCATCGAACAGTATATGGACTTATATCAGGTTTTCATTGATCTGACAATGTGTGATTTTGTCAATAAATTTGTGGGAATGCTTAGACAGTTTCATGGCAAGACAGATGTGAAAGTTAATGTTGGAGGTATCTTATCAGATGGAATTTCTGTAGAAAATGGTGTAAAACAAGGTGATATTCCTGCTCCAACATTGTTTGCTATGTACTTTGAAATAGTTTTTCAAATAGCTTTTGAAGACTGCACTAAAGGATTCTATATAAGGTATAGGACAACGGGAAAACTGTTCAATCTCAAAACTCTGTCTGCCAAAACAAATGTTCTGCATTCTCACCTCATTGAGTTCCTGTATACAGACGATTGTGACCTGTTGAGAAATTCCCAGAAAGATATGCAGCACATGCTGAATGAGATTTCTGAAGCACGTGCAGCATTGGGTCTAACGATCAATCTAAAAAACAAAATCAAAATTGTAATAATGTACCAGCTTGCTCACTCCAATATGTATGTGGGACTTTTTATAACTGTAAAAGGTCAAAGGTTGGAGACTGTACCTAGATTTATTTATTGATGTAGGAAGTACTTTGAACACTGCTGGTCTTGATGAGGAAATTTCATATAGAATCAGCAGGGCTAGTAGAGCTTCTGGTAGGTTTGACAGGCGTCTGTGGACACAACATAATATATCTTCATAAATTAAAGTTAAGGTATATAACACGTGGGGTTTTCCATCTTTGCTATATGGGAGAGAGTCATGGGTTATTTCCCGTAGGCATGTAAAGTAAACTGGAATGATGCCATCAATACTGTCTGAGAAAAAATTGGGGGGGATAAACTCGAAGATGGCCATTAGTAATGTGGAGGTGCGTCATATGAGTGGCAGTAGGAGGAGAGAGTCAATGATTCTGCAAAGACCTTTGATGTGGGGAGATATCTGGTAAGGATAAGTGATGAGAGACTTCCCAAGCAGCTATTTGCATAGTGAGTTGGAAGACGGCAGGAGACCAGCGCATAAAGCTAAATAAAGGTTTAAGGATTGCCTTAAAAATGCTCTAATACAGACGGGAATTCGTAGTTGGTGATTGAGAGAGGGAGGCATAACACCGGGATGGATGGAGGAAGAGAGTACATAGTGTTGTTTGGGGTTTGACAGGGACAGAGTGAAGTATAAGAGAAATAGAAAGGGTCTGAGGAGGGAACCTGTAGAGAGTGAGGGAGTATTACGTTTACGTGTGGGTGGTTTGTGGATGGTTTGTGGGAGGAGTTTGAGTCATGCAGGCCGGGTCAACAATCAAAATCTCACAGGAATGGACCCATGATACACATAGCTATTGCAATTCACAATAGTGAGAGGTCTGAAAAGACATGTTAAGAGAGTGGGGGTGACATCTGGTAAGGACGAGTGATGGGAGACTGCCCAAGTAGCTGGTGAACTGGAAGACGACAGGAGGCGAGCGCCATAAGCCTATAAGTAATAAAATTTGTAAAAATGTGGCTGCTTAGAAGTCATATAAAGGGTATCGCATGGCGTCAATAATGAATCATTTCAGTAATTCTTTTCGGCGATGGCTTTTCTCGTGAAACGAGGGTACAGCTATGATGTGTGCATACAGGTATGTATGTATGAATGCATGTATGTATGCGTGTATGTATGCATGAATGTATGTATGAATGCATGTATGTATGCTTGTATGTATGCATGAATGTATGTATGAATGCATGTATGTATGCATGTATGTGTGCATGTATGTATGTATGTATGCATATATGTGTGAGGCAGTATTTATGCATGTATGCATGTATGTTTGTATGTATGCATCTATGTATGTATTTATATATGTGTGTATGTATGTATGTATGTATGTATGTATGCGTGTATGTATGTAACCCAATCGTTGAAGTTAAAGAAATGCAGGCGTTGTTTTCGATATTTCCCATAACAGACATTGCAAATGTCATTCTTTTATTAGATTCTGTCACATGAAATTTTTTTTGGCCGCCATATTTTCGTTTGCACTTTTGACATCAAGTAGAAAATTCATGTAAATACAGAAATTAAATACTGCCACATGTTTGTCTTTCGCACGTGATAAACCAACCATATTTGAACAATACAACGCATTTGTCTTTCATAAACACACAAGGCAGAATGAAACTAAATGAATGAAAGCCTCAAACTTTTGTGAAATGTTTATTAAGGAATTTTGCATGTCATTTGGACGGAATAAAAAAAGACACGTCTTTGTCACTTGAAAGACATATATGACAAATCTGTAAACAACACCAAGTGTTTTTCTTCTAGAACGCGTATAAACTTAAATGAATGAAAAGCAAACACGTTATTTTTCATTCGGGTTTTCTTCGTATTTTATCCGACATTATCCTTGTGTGTAAAACGCTTTACGTGTAGACATTTTCATGTTCAGATCTGTTGTTTTCAGACCTCTCAAATGTAGTTTCAGACGTGTTTTTTTTTATTCCTTTTGTTTTAGATAATATCCGAGTGTGTAAGAGAATCCTTATAAGTCGTTACACTTTTATGGTAAATACTTGTACATATTTTACATACTTTGTTCATTTCATACATTTACTTTTTTTTTCACAAGTTTATGAAAGACAAATATATGACATTGGTCAGATATGATTTTCATCATAAATATTTCGTGTGTCAAAGACAAACACTGGGTGTTTTTAATCTCCGATATACACTTTTCTGTATGTAATCAAGTCAAAAAAGCCAAGGAAACTATAATAGTAGCCCCTCTATCTCCTCCTCTTTGTGTATATATAGGAATGTGTGCATATGTGTGTAAGTGTGTGTTTGTGTGTGTGTACATGTGCGCGCACATTCGTGTGTTTGATGTGAAAAAAGGCATTTTTTAAAAAATGACATTCGATGCGCCAGAATATAGACTAATATGTAGAATTTCTCTTAGCTCTATTACATGTAACTGTGGCCGACATTTATTGCGTTGACACCGCAATGAGTTCCAGCAAGAATACACGAAGTCACTCGTTCCTTCAGAAGAGCAGCCAAATTCCTTTCTCATGGAGCTTTACTATCTGAAAAGAAAAAGGCAAGAAATTATATATTGTATAACAGGGTCCCATAAATTTTACTTTAAACAAGTTCGATATTCATAACTTGATATTTCGATCAAAGTTTTGATTTATCATTGATAATCCACGGCTAAACAACAATTGCAGTTCTTATATTCCCTTATCTCCAGAATTTGAGGTGAAGAAAACTAATATCCCTAATGTCCTCACCAAATGGATTTCGCTTCACATCTACCAGATATGTTAATGGGCTGTTCCACGACAAGCAATAACACGGAAGAATGCCCTACGAATTTATCTTGGCTCGAGAATATGACCCACTATTCTAAATACGATTACAAAACCCTCTGTTAATTATAATTTTTTGTCTCAAATTTATAACGCAACTAATGATTCTTGATTTGTTTTGAGTGATGTTATCCTGTTCAAGATACAATCGCCACGAGGCTTGACCAGTGAGGTTGATATGTGGTACTCAACAAGATTAAAGGCAAACCTATCAAAGCCGATATGCTCCTTTAGAGAAGGCTCACGTACCACTGGCGTACTAAGACCTATGGAACACCTTAACGATAGATAAAAACAATATTTAATTTTATACAAGGCGGCCAGCTCGCCGTCTTTTATAACGTCAGCACGCCGGGCGAAATGCTTTGCGGTATTTTGTCTGTCTTTACGTTCTGAGCTCAAATTCCTCCGAGGTTGACTTTGCCTTTCATCCTTTCGGGGTCGATAAATTAAGTACCAGTTTCATACTGGGGTCGATCTAATCTACCGGCCCAATCCCCCAAAATTTCGGGCCTTTATATATTTCACTTTATACTAGTTTAGATGGGGCCGTCTTTATAAAGAGGCTAACACAGGAAAAATTTATAAAATATTTCATGTGTCCCACAGATGTGCGACCAAAACCTTGAATATATTAGTGTGGCTGTTTGTCCCACCCTCTACCATCGTTTGACATATACGTATATATATGTGTGTGTGTGTGTGTGTGTGTGTGTGTGCGTATACATACATATATATATATATATATATATATATAAAATTGAAATTTACAGAAAGGGAAAACACGAAGACAGGTGTATAAACAACAAACAGGTGTATTGGTTTGCCGCTCGGAAAGGTGAGAAAGTCCTTTACGTTCCGAGCCTACGCTCTTCAACAGAAAGTAACACGACGAAATAAACAGAGAATAAAAAAAATTGTGAATATATATACATATTTATATATATATGTGTGTGTGTGTGTGTGTTTGTGTGTGTGTGTGTGTGTGTGTGTGTGTGTGTGTGTGTGTGTGTGTGTGTGTGTGTGTGTGTGTGTGTGTGTGCTGCTGAACTGCCAAGTAACGGAGAGGTAAACACACCAACACCAGTTGTCAAGTGGTGGGGATAAGCGCGCACACATACTTTCTTTTTTATTAAAGCCAAAACAATCTCCACTAAGTTATACCAACACACATTTATCTCTGCACATGCGCACTTATATAAACATAGTCAAAAGTATGAATGTAGTTAAGAATTTCACGAACATTATTTCACATCTCCGGGATCCCGTATTTAAATACGCTCCTGGGATCTACGCAGATTGTGGGTGAAATGTGTTAAAATGTGTTATATCTCCGTCGGATATAACACACACATCTATTTATCTATCTACCTATATCTATCTATCTATCTATCTATCTATCTATCTATCTATCTATCTATCCATCTGTCTTTCTGTTGGTCTCTCAGCACGCTTTTTATTTGCCAGCAAAGTATGGAAACAGTTGTTTGTTACTTATTGTACTGCCTACAAGTAAATTTACTAAAAGCTTTCGACCTATGATGATATTTGATACACCAGCAATTTATATAAAACAGGTCACTAAAAGATGTTTTATATTTATATATATATATATATATATATACATATATATATATATATATATATATATATATATATATATATATATATATATATATATATATATATATATATATATATATATATATATATATATATATATATATATCAAATGGAAAATGTCGCTATCGTGATGAACACAATAATTACAACTTAATTGACATTGCAAGTTCAAATGTATCGCGATAGCAAACAAGGAGATCTCGTCGCGTGCAGCTGATTTAATTAATTTATAATTAATGACTAACACCTGTATGTATATATGTGTGTTTAGGTATGTGTGAGTGTGTCTGTATGTGCGTGTAGTAAGTAGATAGAAAGGCATGTATATATATGTGTGTACTTTTCTCTGTGAATGTCTATATAAATGTGGACAGCAGAACCGTCGTACTTGTCGCATCTATTTCGAACTTAATTATCGCTCTTTACGCTAATACTTACTTTGTATCTCGTATCTTACGTGTACAATGAAATAATTGTTAATAATAAGAACGATGTAAGCGGCTTCAAAATATTAGAAATTGACGCTATAATATCGCCCCTGTCAAATGACAATAATAATAATAATAATGTTTTCAAATTTTGACACAAGACCAGTAATTTCTGTGAAGGATTCTAAGTAAATTATATTGACTCCAGTGCTTAACTGGTACTTATTCTATTGACCCTAGAGGGGGATGAAACGAAACGTCGACCTCGATGGAAAATTTCAACTCAGAACGTAAATATGGTCGCGATGCCGCTAAGAATTATGCCCGACGTACAAAACGCTTCTGCCAGCTCGCCGCCTTAGATAACAACAACAAGAACAACAACAACAACAATAATAATAATAATCCTTTCTAATATAAGAAAATAACCTGAAATTTGAGAGGAGAGATTAGTTGTATTCATCGACCCCAGTGTTCACTTGGTAATGATTCTATCGACTCTGAAAGGTTGAAAAGCAAAGTCGGAATTTTTGAACTCACGGCATAAAGATGGACAAAATGCTGTTAAGCACTTAGTCCGGCAGGCAAATGATTCTGCCAGTTGACAATTCTCGGATTTTGTAATACTAATAATTATAAATAACATGTAACATGCAAAATAACATACTTATACTGATATATATTCAACAGCTTCCAACAAAGTTTGACTTATAAGAATAGAGTTAAAGTTGTGGGAGATGACTTTTAGACTTCGTGCCAAACAGTAGTATGGAAACCGGAACGACATAACTGTAAAGAGACCTTGTTTACCATTCAATAATGTAGAATATATGAAGTGCCAATCAACACATTTTTCTGCATTGCTAAATGATGACCAATGTCAATATACATATTACCGTTAGCTTGTGATAAGAGAAGAGAAGATTTTATCCACATCGCATGCTATATTTCCCTCACAATACCGCCATTTGATGCAATATATTCATATCTTTTCTTCTCGTTTTTTTTTTAAATTTTTTTAATCGTTGTTTCATGGCTTCAGGTATGAAAATATTTTTCAGATTACGCATCATGCCGATCTAAGCGGATATCAAATACCTGCAGAATAGAAGTGACATCACTAAATACTAGTCGCAGCATTTGCATATCGCTTCATTAAGAAAACAAATCTTATCTATATGAATTTTAAAAATTTGACTCCAGACAAAGAAACGAAATGCATTCTAATCACAAAATAATGCTGAATTTTCAAAACGTTAATATAGTTTTATTTTTCTTAAAATGTCATTAGTTCAAATGTTATATATATACGTATATGTACATACACGTATATATCTCTATATACATTATATGTATTATATATAGACGTGTATATAATGAAATTAGGTATTTCAAATCATTGTCACATTCAACATGTCAGGAATTAAATTTGATATTCATCCCCCAGTCCATGCTATTCTATACTTTATCTGATGAATCTTCCGATGTAATAAATCATTTAAATTGAAACCAGGAGCGACATAACGAATTAAAATTACAAAGTCAATGATAAAATATGTAGAAATGTGTTGATGAAACGCAAAAACAAAACGAAAACTGAAAAATCCCAAACAGAGAAAATTATCCTTAAAACAATGTATTATCGAAAAAAGCATATTATAATGCCTGCATAACGTGCAAGATCTAAATAAAAATCTGAGAAGAAAAAATATCACAATTTGACATTCAGCTAAACAATCATGTATGCTGAAATATTAACTCAATCAAAGTAAATTACAATGAACTATTTGCATGTCA
>NC_142929.1:3039024-3094024 GCF_046866305.1 Octopus bimaculoides
ACTCTAACCATTAAGCCACGTGCCAACAGATTAATATAGGATCAAAAGAAATAGGACCACGCTAAGTTCGATGGGTTTAAGTTTATTGAAATATTGCATTCATTAAAACAGAGTGGGCGAAGTAATTGGCTAATTGGAGGGAGTGACAGTTAAACCAGAAAAGAAAAAGGAGACGATAATACGTCGAGAAACAGTAATATGAAGGGACGGAGAAGTAAGGGTCGAATGGTGGTATGGGAAGGATTATAGAATAGGTTTGTTTAATTAATTGGAATTAGAATTTTTAAATGTGAACAGAATCAAGTTATTTAGTTTGTATTGAAATTGAAGATAACAAGCGATACAACAGTATCATGGATTCCTACAGATTTATGGGACAAGACTTAGAACATTAATTTGCAAACACACACACGCCCACACACACACAGTGGGAAAGAGTGTGAGCGAGAGATCTACTGAGTTTCCGGAGAGCAACAAATAATACCAAATATCGGCTTATTCTGATATAGTTTCGAATCGTGTGCGTGTGTATGGAATACATTTCTCCGACTAAAACTGTTCACCTGGTGATATCGAGGATCGAGCTCCTTGAATTAGACAAATTTATTGAAGGTTTTTGAATGAAAAATACTTTTTGCTGATATGTTTGTGGCATGCATATGGTTTGGTGCATTGCATTTAAAATTTGGTCATCGGCTGGTCTTTAAATTTCAAAAGATGTTGTAAAAGATATGTGGCGTTTCTTTGCTGTGGATTGCTGAACTGATATAAATGTTCAGTGTATTTGGTTTGAGGAGAACTGGTCAGTTAGGCTCAAGCAAATTCCCATGCTTCGAAGAGAATGCTAACCACTTCCCAAGACATTTACGTTTGTACCACACAAATCTGTATCAGCGCATTTAAACTAAAGTTGGTACGCCCAATAAAGATAAAAGCATTTGTCTTTGTTCACTTTTCCCGACGTCTCACCAAACAATATTTCCATGTTTCATCGTATTTCTAAATATTTTTCGTGTATACTATATCATTTACGTCTTGTGAGGAGGGGCGGTCATCGTCTTGTCTGTTTCTGTTACGAGTTAGAATATTGAAGTTGTTGACCACTTCACATATTCCAGAAGCTTAATTTATAGCAGCAATAGCTGCAAGGCGTCCGAAATCTTAAGAAGATCTGCACGTACCGGGGCAGTCCTGAGCAAACCTGACTTTTAGCTCACTGGACCACAGTGTATGACGCTGCAGATATCTGAGCGCGAGGACAGAGGTTTGAGTCTTCATGTCTTTGGTCCAACTTGTTTTGCTATATAGTTGCGACACTTGTACACTGCTTGGGACCTTGAGGGGTCGCCCGAGCTCTTTCGGCAGCAGGCGCGCTCGCAGGTTTAGGACTTCCCATTGGTCGTATTTCGTATCCAACCAGCAACCCTACTCAGAAACCGGTCTGCGTCCTGTTACTTGCACGATTCCGAAGCGTTGACACAGATTGTTTGGTTATTTTGCTTAATTTTCCAAGTTGGATCCTGCACATTGCTTTCTTGTTTGGGGATTAAGCGGGGATGACGATTCCTGTTGGTCGACCACAAGTCACATGGTTACGGCGGACAAAGATGTGTCTCGCAGAGATGGAGATTCACTCGGATAGTGCTCGGTGAGTTGCCAGGGAGGACTCGAGCAAATACCTACAAGTGATGGATGCAGTAACACGCTGCATGATATGACCATTGGAATTTATTTAGTTTTAATACATGCTTCAGATCCACATTCAAATCATTTTATCCATGATACAATCCTCATCTTGCTTGTTAAGAGCACGAGCTACTAACCCCAATATTCCTAGTTCGATTCCAGGCAATAACCCGAATAATAATAATAATAATAATAATAATAATAATAATAATAATAATAATAAGATGGTATAAACACACGCCAGAAAAGGTCACAGAAAACGAGAAAGCAACCATACTCTGGGATATGCCAATACACACAGATAGAGAAATAGACCAGATATAGTTGTCAAAGATCATGAAGAAAAAAAATGCTTTCTAATTGATGTATCAATATCAGCAGATGACAACGTTTCTCGAAAAGAAATGGAAAAACTTTCAAAATACAAAGACCTGGAAATAGAGATAACTCGAATGTGGAATCTAAAAACAGAAACAATTCCTATCATAGTAGGTGCCTTAGGTATAATAAAAAAATATTCAGACAAATACATAACAAAAATACCAGGACTTACAAATATATATAACATACAGAAAATTGCACTACTGGGTACTGCACACATTCTACGCAAAACAATTTCAATACAGTAAACATAAGAGCACCACAGCAAACCACAGCACATACCCAAGGCGCACAGAGCTGCGCTCGGTAGTGAAGTGAAAGCACGTTATAAAAATAAAACTACTGAACAATAATAATAATAGTAATAATAATAAATGATAGCGATAAAATCGAAAAATACCTTAGGAATGAGAGCCCAGGATCGAAATTTCCCCAAGACACCTCAAGAAGGCTGCAGGGTATATCAGCCGAAACATTGTGTTAACAACAAACAAGATGAGGACAAATATCCGACAAATGTAAATAATGTAAATAACATTTTATCCATTGTTATTATTTTCCCTAGTTTTCTTGAAGACCGTATCTTTACGATTTGTGTTATATCTTCCCGGGATCGATTCCACCTCGGTTCAATACTGTCTTCATTAAATAGACTCCTCACACCTTTTATCAGAATCTAAATTCTGTTAACGGCATATCATTTACAATTATTTATCTATGCATTCATTTGTCATTTCTTACCTTTTTCTCTCTATCGCAGTATAATTATTATCCATTGTCGACAATTCTAATTAATTTTATTTAGTAAGCAGACATCCTAGTAAGCCCCCAGCTTGTTTCTTCATGCTCTTTGACGGCGCCTGAACTGTATTCAATTCCTTCTTTCTACAGGTATTAAGAGCCGCTTATTCTATTCATTTGTTTGTCCAGTAGGTGGCGACACTGTTTTTTCTAAAGTATCCGTATGGTGTTTAAAGGTTAAGTTGTGCAAATTAAGCACTGCAGTTTTAGTAAACCTGTCCTTGCACAGACAGGCGAGATGTCTGTTTTACTTCGTGAAACAGGCGCTTTGCAACTTATTCACAACTTAACTATATAAACGCTTTCCGGTTCAATACACATCAATACACACCCGCACATATAAATGTGTGTATGTGCTTTGCTAGATGTATGTATGCATATTGTTGGATGTATATTAATCAATACATATTTGATTAAGAAAGATGGTATATCAGTCAATACAAGATGAAAGAAGACAAACGAGTAAATACATGGTTATATTGATTAATTCACTGATTTATTGACCGATCAAGATATCAACATACAATTCGATCGTACGCAAGATAACATGATAACATGTTGGTATCGATGCTTCACAATAATTAATCCATTTTAATTAGTTTCAGGAAAACATATCTATATGCACCGAATATATATATCTAACTTCAGTTCTAGGTGGTTTGAGAATAAATGGCAAGACAAGTTTAATGGAACGCTAGGAAATCTAATTACTGTTCAGATCAGATTTCATCAAGTCAGAGGAAAGTGGTAGCACCAGCACTTTTAAAGAATAAGTTTGCACTGTTTGATAAATCTGCGTATGTCTCTTCCAATTCATTGAATGTCCTTATCACAATGTATGTAGATCTAATTCATGTAGGTAGAACCACAATAATCTGGCACCAACACTGATATATATACATACATATATATATATATATATATATATATATATATATATATATATATATATATATATATATATACATAGAGAAGAGAGAGAGAGACAACAAAGAGTAAGCAAATGAACCACACCATAAACACTTTATAATCACAATATGTGTGTATGTATATCTGTACAAATACGCACACACACACACACACACACAAAATGTCCATAATGCATGCAAATATTTGCGTATATACATATGTGTGTGTGTGTGTGTGTGTGCGCGCCCGCATTTGTCAGTGAGAGTGATTGTACATGTTTATATAAGAGTGGCAAAACTTAAAATAGCATGGATGATAAGGAGAAAGGCTGAAGGTATTTTTATTCAAGTAATGAAATTAAAGATAAACAGACCGGTAATGACACAAAATTTGAAAAGCTTTAAAATAAACAATCCTGTCCAAATTATTACCATCGATTCAAAATTATTCTTGCAGACAGTGAAATACTTCCCCAATTCTACTGATTGTATATCAGATTCAATCAATTTGATGCCATTAGATTTCCGAGAGAATAGCCAGTAATTAAAAAAAATTATGCAATTACAATTTGCGATTATAGCTTCAATGGATATTCTATAGGAAAATTATCAAAGATATAAAGGTTGGTTTCGAGATGGTAGCTATTGTCCGCTTACTTCACGAGTAGAATTGATTAAGTACATTTCCAAAAGTAAACTCCGTGATTATCTGCCAACGCTTTAATACATAATCCACATACAATCATTAAAAACATAATCACAGATGCATTTATTAACTGGAGCATCATAAAATTAAATGAATTTCTAGGCTTATAGATTGAAATAACATTGAATATATGTCCTCTAGACTCGAAACATCAGTCTTCTGTTCCGACTAAGTTTTCCTTTAAATCTGATCTGCGATTTTTATTTGGTTGCGCAAATTAACTTTTTTCTCGTACATATTTGTTGGATATATAAACATGGAGGTGACTCTAGGCTTAATGATTCTATATTTTCGCATTCAAATCTTCGTAAGAATGCGGAAGCAATACGAATATAGTGGTTGTAATATTCGTTTCAAATTTTGGCACCAGGTCATCAAGTTCGAGATAGAGGATAAGTCGATTACATCGACCCCAGTCCTCCAATTGTACATATTTTATCGACCCCGAAATGATGAAAGGTAAAGTCGACCTCGTTGGAATTTGAACTGAGAATGTTAAAACGGACGAAATGCGGATAAGCATTTTGCCTCACCTGCTAACGATTCCGCTAGCTGACTGCCTCAAATAGTGTTTGTAATATTTCTTCTCCGAAAAGTGGCGAGATGGCAGAATCGTTAGCAGGTCGGGCCAAATGCTTAGCAGCACTGTCTTTACGTTTTGAGTTCGAATTCCTCCGAAGTCGACTTTGCCTTTCATCCTTTCAAAGTCGTACAGCAGCAAGAAGAGAGCACACTTGAACTGTTTTTTAGGTTGTGGAGGAAATGCAAATTCACGACCAGAAGATTTGAACTCAGGACGTAAAGGTTTCTAAGTAAATATTACAAAGTATAATGTTGAGCAAAATTATAAGTCTGCCATGTTAGAATCGATCATAAATTTGTGTCAGTAACTCACGATGAGTCGAACGAAAATGAGTGACAAGAGACCAACATCGCCTGATCACAGGTTCAAAATGATGTTATGTGATTAAACTGAATGTTAAGCAGATATGTGACACTATGCTGACGCTAAGTGCGCAGCAGCGCTGTGGAAGGTAGATGCAAACACACACGCGCGCGCGCATACACTTATATGTATACATACACATGCAAACACACAGGCACACATATATATGGCTCAGTGCTTAAACACACAGACAAACATATACAGCTCAGTGTTTAGAGTGTCGGGCTCACAATCATGAGGTAGTGAGTTCAATTCCTGGACTGGGCTGTGAGTTGGGTAACATCAGCGGTGTGGAGAAGGGAGGCTGGTATGCCTGGGTGACTGCTGGTCTTCCAGAAACAACCCTGCCCGGACTTGTGTCTGGGAGGGGAAATTTTTAGGTGCAATTATGTGACTGAAAGAGGTCTCTTTCTCTTTATCTCTCTGTCTCTCTTGCTCTCTCTCTCTGTCTCTCTTTCTCTCTCTCTCTCTGTCTCTCTCTCTCTGTCTCTCTTTCTCGCTCTCTCTCTCTCTCTCTCTCACTCTCTCTCTCTCTCTCTCTCTCTGGTGCATATATATATATATATATATATATATATATATATATATATATCATAAATAATATATATGCATGCATATATGGGTATGGGACGCCATCAACGGTGCAAATAACATGAAATACGTAAACAACGAGAAAAATGGAAAACAGGAAAGGTTAACCCAGAGAAAGGACCCTTCATCAGTTGTCAGGTGTCTATCTACTCCTCATTTCCAGCATTCAGCATACATACATATATATATATATATATATATATATATAGCTTCAAAATTTGTAATGAGTAATTTCTTGCTAGTTTCGCCCTGCCTCTTTGCAATAATTATGCTGCAAGTATTGCATCATCATTTTGTTCTGTTGCATCATCTTAAGGAATAAAATTTGGTCAGCATAGTTTTGTTGTTGAAGTTGAGTGACTTTGGTACATAATAAGGTGACAGGTAATGCTTTTTTCGTTTTTTTCAAGAAACTTTTTCTCAACTTTCACCCAATTGCAACCGAGGTTACTAATAAAATATCTGGATAATGTTTGGTGTTTAAAAATCAATATTCTTCGCTCTGTTGGATTACGGAAGTCAATTTTTTTCACATACTAATGTCTAATCCGATAATTTTCATTCTTCAAATGGGGTAAAATGCGACATGACTAATTTCAATAATTTCTTGTCTGTAACTGCGTGGTGCCTAAATATATGGGAAAGAGAGGCACTCCAGAAGATTGTAAAGAAGTTAGAGAGAATATTTTATGTTGAGTTTCTTTGATTTAGTCGGGTTTCGTTAATTTTATATCAGGGGCCATTTCCTCCTGATCTTTCATGTGACAAAGATATTTGACATTTTGTATATTTTCTTTTGCATTTCGTATCTTTCTGAGGTGTAAGGATTTACTTTGATTTGTATGAGTCTGATTTTACATGTAATTCTAGAGAATTGAAGGGGCAAGTTTTCCTATCTTGGCTCAATCATGTTTCCCCAGCTAAATTTCTATTTTATTTGCCCAAAGAGAACAGTGATTGTTTTTTCAGACATACTTTTCAGATTATGCAATAATATTTATAATGCATTTAGAGAAGGTCATTTGTTTGGCTGATATAATTGTAGCAAGGTTGTGAACAATCATACAAAAATATATTTCTTCTCAAAATCAAAACAGCAGTAAAATGTTCTCATTGTGCCCCACCCCTTATATATACGCTGCATTTCAAATTATTAACGACGTAACATTTTTTTAAATTTCGTTTAAAAATTACTCTTTGGAATTCAATGAAATTTCCACAGAATGATGGCAACAGCTTTAAGTGCCAATTCGGCACAGTAAGCGAAATCAATTGATACTGGCATATCTACACTCCTATTTGTAGTTTTACAAATGGGTACGACCTTTTTCTAAATCTCTTGCCTACATTTTCCGTGCGTGTTTACATATAGTGAGTGATGTGTGGTTTTGGAGAGTTTTAACTCTTCTTTTAAGCAAACAAGTATATATTGCATCTAGACTTTTGACATACATACATACATTATGTAAACATTTATTATGAAAATGATCGTAAGATTAATTTATTTATTTCAGCTTTCAGTCCATAGAGGAAAGCTGTTAATTTTTTTCAATTCGTTGACATATATCACTCCTGCTTTCATTATATAAAGTAAAAGTATTATGTTGTACTCTTTTGTTTTACATTTTCTCATGCGAAGCCGTATTTAGTATAGAGATTGTTCTGTTGGTTTAGACGTAACGTGCATATAATTGCATCGGTTTTTACTCTTTTACTCTTTTACTTGTTTCAGTCATTTGACTGTGGCCATGCTGGAGAATTTAAAATTGATTGGAAGCATAAGCTTTGACCAC
Source organism: Octopus bimaculoides (assembly GCF_046866305.1). NCBI lineage: Eukaryota > Metazoa > Mollusca > Cephalopoda > Octopoda > Octopodidae > Octopus > Octopus bimaculoides. Next base: position 3,046,837 of record NC_142929.1, read on the forward strand.
ACACTTTTTTGGAATCGATAAAGCTTTTATAATGAAGTACATTACTTAGCATACTTATTTAATTAAGTTCTCCAAATTGGTATCGACATGATTTGAAATCATGGTAAGAGACATACGATGATCGTGTAAGGCACATATTTTGTCCGGTGTTCCAGCGATACAGCTGCCCATAGCGTTTTTATGTACTATAATTAACAGTTATTCAGACATTACGTGACAAATACTTGGATAAATATTTTATTGCAATTTTATAGAAAATTTAGTCCATTGAAATTTGATTTTTATATACGTGAGAGTAAATTTCAAAGTTAATTAGCAATTAGACATAAAATTGTGTAAGCTGTAAATTAGTATCTTCCTTGCCGATATGTTTCGACATTTTTTAATGTCTCGTTAACTTCTGTTTCTTTAAAAAGTTAGCATATTAAAGAATTTAAAGAGCAGAAATTTGTTTAATAGAATCACGATAAGATGGTAAAGTCGCCTACATATGAGATACAAAACAAGAATTATTGGAATGTTAGTCATACAATTCACTTAATTCCATATATTGTTTGATTTTTAGATAGATTTTATAAAGGAGTATTTAAAATTAAAAAAAAAAATTAACAAGTTCTTGTTTAGGTATGTAGGTTGTTTGCGATGTTTTTACGTTTATGGAAGTAATTTGTGCACCTCAACTTACGTAAAAAAGGAAAATTTCACTACACTAAGTCTTCGACAAATAAAATATGCATTATTCCTATCTATTTAACATTATGGATAATTATAAATATATAGAAATAATACATTTCTAAATCTCTCAGAGAGATTTAAGCAGTAGTGATGCGATAAAGTAGTTGTATGCTGTCAACTTAATGTGACAGTCCCATGAAGGGCTTAATACTACTGCTATTTAGCCCTAGGACGCTGCACAGCTTTCTGTCGGCCTTGACACATTTCTGTGTCCTTCTGTTTACGGGAAACGGTGCAGATTCCTAGGGCTAAATAGCGGTGGTATTATTCCCTTCATGGGACTGTCACATTAAGTTGACAGCATACAACTACTTTATAAATATGTAGCTTCTATTTAAACATTGTTATTGAAGATAATTATCAAACCAATGATCAGTGTTTTCTTTTTGTCATCGCATGGTTACTTGTGAAAGGAAGTGGAATGAATAAGCCCCGTTATTTCATAAGATATAAAGACATTGGGGAAAGATAACATTGCGTTCCCTAAAAGTTTACTACAGAAGGTTTTGGTAGCATACTGCACTCTCACAAATTTAGGGACCCTTTTGGTTATGACTCGTTACCGTTCTTTTTTTCTTTCTTTTTTTTTTGCACCTACTAAGTTCATTTTTAGTTATTTCTTTCTCGTGAACGTTTAGCACTCGTCCGTGCTTGCATCCTCCCTCCACTCCCCAGAAAACATTTAAGAAAATACAAGATATAGTTTAGCATCAAGATCATCGCGAGCGTTGCGTCAGAACGCAAGGGTCTGGAGTAAAATAAAGTAGAAGAATCCATTTAATTCACATAGATATAATTACCAAAAGTAAAACGACAATTGTAGATGCCACATTTTCTCCTTGAATTAAACGTTATATACAAGATTTTCAGGACATTTACTCATACCGAGTTTGTTTTAAATATTTCAGTCGAAAGTATAAACAAACTAGTACGCTCAACAAGTTTTTATATGTATTTGATTCTACACATTATTTTCATATATTAAATGACAAAATAACTGCTTCTTATTACAAACAATGATTCTAAAATAAAATAGTCTCCTCCGGTAAAATTGTTACTTTCCCACTCATAGTTCTTATAGATTCCACTATTAATACAAATACGGTATTTAAATACTATAAATGTTAATATCTTTTTAGTGGGTGAGCTATAGTTATTTGATTTAACTTCGCCATATTATTAGATTTCGGAATTGCGATGTTGTGCTAATTATTTACACTGTCTCTTCTTAAATTCACTCGAATCTCGCTGACTTCGTTTAGTGTCAAGTCACAAGTGAATAGCTAACTTTCAGTGCTATTCTCACATCTTCGCAGAATATTTCTTCCAATATATAATTTAATTAGCGAAGAGAATATTTCACACAATATAATGTATAGGAATGAAAGTAACAGGATATTATTTAATTAACGTCACATATATAAAGTAACATTTGAACTTTCTGGGATCAATTCATCTTAGAGGTGTACCTTCGCGTATTTCAGTATGAACTCATCGCTTTTACTCAATTTGTTTAGTACTAACTGAAGAGTAGAAGAGTTCTGTTTTAATATTGCGATTAACTTCTCATATCGACAACGTAGTCATTACTTTGATAGTGTTAATTGTAAGTCATTTTGCATTGAAAGCCTTCGAATATTTTCTTAATAAAATTCAAGCATACAGCAAAGCAATATGGTTAAATTTTTTTTTTGTTTCGCATTTGTTTTGAGAAAAAAAATTCTGAAAATGATTATTAATTTAGATTTTTCTTTTAAATAAGTATCGATTGGTTATTGCAAATGCAGCACACGAGATTCATATCTAGGTAGATAATTCCCTCGTACCAGCAGAATGATATTGAGCCGTAAGCTGCTCTTGTGAGATCCGAACTACATTAAAAAAAGAAACATGGAATAAAACATTTCAGATAGTTAGTTATCTGTCATTGATAATCTAATTATTCTTTCATGTCATGAAGTTTTATTTAGAGGAAGCAAGCTAAGTTCTATGTTAATGGAATCTACTAGACCCAACACCTAATTTTGATGCCTTCTGTCAATGATAAATACCAACTTTAATTCATTACAGAAGACAGCCCGCTAGTCGTTAGCAGGTAGGGGAAAATGCTTAGAGTAATTTTGTCCGTCTTTACATTCTGAGTTCAAATTCCGCAAAGGACCAGGTTGCCTTTCATCCTTTTGCGTTTGAGAAAATAAGTACCAGTCAAATGCTGCAGCTGGAGTAATCGACTTAACCCTTCCTCGGAATTGCTGGTCCTGTGCCAAAATCTGAAAGTAATATTAATTCATTACATATAGGATCGAAGATTTATAAGTGGGAGGAAATAAACTAGCATATTTTTAATAATGTTAATTCTATTACATTAGTAAAATACATATACTGTCATATTAAACGTGCATTTATCTGTGAAATGCATTCGATTGTTTGTTGTTATATGTCATCCATTATTATTGTACATTGTTTTGAAAATGTTTCCAATGTAAGGTTGTTTGAAAATTGGAAAAATAAAACGGAAATGCAAGGGTGAATTTTAGGCCAATCAGAAATCAATAAAGAGAAAATTATTATTGGCGACTTTGTCAGCCCATAATGCATACATAATACATTAATTGTTCAACTTATTTATGTTACCCGATATATATATATATATATATATATATATATATATATATATATATTAGTGTGAGTTTAAAAGGATATGTTATTCTATAATTTATAATTATTGTTTATATATGTAGATATATATGTATATATATATATAGATAGATAGATAGATAGATAGATAGATAGATAGATAGATAGATAGATAGATAGATAGATAGAGATAGATAGATAGATAGATAGATAGATAGATAGATAGATAGATAGATAGACATGAGAGAAATAGTTTGAATGGAACCAAGAAAGTAATAGGAAATTTATCATGATTGCAGAAAAATAATATGGGGAAATCTAGTGAATGAAGAGGTGGAGGGGATTGTTAGAAATTATATTTATGTGGATCAGATATTGAGGAAGCTTCATATGCACCAAACACTTCCTTCATTCAGTTTATTAAAATAATGTCGTAAATATTTAGAGATATATTGTTATGTGCAGTTTTGCATACATTGCAAATGTCGACATATAAATAAATCATATTCATCTTGAAACGTAAAAGGGATTATGCAGCTATTAATTTCATTCATTTATCATGTACCGTTTCCTCTATATTTCCCTGATAAAATAATATCCATTACTGGCAAACAGAAATTACCTTTACATTCAGTAGGAATATACTTCCCTGTAAAATTACGGATGAAAATGTCTTTTATTGGAACAACGATACACGTTTTAAGGAATCGCTACAGATGATTTTAATCACATCTTGTATTTTATTATCAACCAGGGAAACTTAACACACAAAGTCGGTCGAGCGTTAAACAAAGAATAGAAAGAAACTAATAATAACAACGCATTTCGTTTAGGAATCTACCATTTCTAACATCCACCGTTGTTCTACTCTTATATGTGTTAGGAGGGTCATATTGCAATACATGACTCAGGTGATTCCACATTCGCTTACTCTTATATGTGTTAGGAGGGTCAGGTTCTAATACAAGACTCAAGTGATTCCATATTCGCTTACTCTACCGAACTTTTCAAGATTAGCTTTCTCTCATTTCAGTGTGAAACTGTTTACTTTACTCATAATGTCATCCAATTTCCTCTCCACTTGGAGACGCGGTTCGGACCAGACTCGGAGTGAGTTAACTGGACAGTCAGATCCACACTCTATGATGCTGTCATGCGGCATGTCTTTGAATTTCTTAGTGTTGGGCTGTAAACCTACCGACAGTCCCGAATTAATATTTGCTCTTGTTTAAGACTCGTATTTTTCGAAAGGTTGCGAATACTTCCATTTCCGAGGTTTCGTCATTTGTATCAGCTGACATGTTTCTGCGATGTCCCATTTCTAAAAGAATGTCCTTTAAGAACTATTCTACTATTCACTGTAGTTGCTTGTGTATCCGCACATAAGGATGACAGAAGATACTTTTAATTGATCAAGCGTGTGATCCAAGCGGTTCTCATACGTAGCAATTATTTTCACCACTACGCTAATACCACGTGCTTAGTAGCCAGTTTCAAAAGACAGTTTCAAAAGACAGGCAGTGAAAATGGCTGCTTTAAGGAGAGCTTTTAAGTAACGATCACCGATTTTATCAAAACTTTTCGATTGATCCATATTTCCAAGAGTCCCACCTCATCTATATTTCCTACCAATGCCTGAGCTGAAGGTAGTTATGGATACGTTTAGTTAGAATCGTGTAGATTTGCTCTACACATCCGAGCAACCGCCAACATTTTCAATAAAATTTCTTGCGAAAGTCATAAACTTAGTTTTTGTTAGAGCTTCTGGCGCAAGACGTTATCAAGGGCATTTTTGTTTGTCGGGTCTTTCTTCTGTAGCTGGATAAGAGAACTGGAATGATTTGGTTATGGTGGAATCTTCATTAGACATGACCTAGTACATTTCGGAAAAGGCTTGTCATATAGACGAAAATTTCGTAGAGTAGAAAGTCAAAATCAAGCGATTTTTACCACATTTTTCATCTCGACTATTGTTGTCTGCTTTTCACGAAACTTCGCAACTATGGCTGATAGTTGTTGCAGGCTATCTCGGTAGGTATGGGGAGGTTCTACTCTTTTTGATCCACCACCGAACAATTGAACTAATCACTGTTGGTAATCTGCATGTATTCTCTTGGAACTATGTATTACACACTCGTTCTGGTACGTTAAATATCGAATTATGGCGTTGCTGCTACGTTGCACCTCTTACCCCATCATGCATCAAGCGTCTGCCAAAATATCCAGGGACAAGAATCCTTCTATATCGTGGCACACATGATTTAGCACGTAGAAGTTGTCAAGGGTCATTCTCAGAGCTGTCTTCAAAGTGCCTATAACCGGTTGTAGACGAATCCCAAGCCAACCGCCCCTGCGCTGTGTGGGTCTCCTTAGGGCAAAAACTTCTATCTTCTAATAACCAGGTCCCTTGTAGTAGAAGTAGTAACCGTTTTAAAGTTTGTATATCATATCTCTTTTCGCTAACTTTATGAATTTCCTATGTGGATATGATATGAATGACCCGATAAGATTAATACTGTCCACAGTGGCATGTTCAGGATATCTATTCAGTACCGATCAAATTGTTGGAAATGCTCGAGCATGTTTGTGGTGCTTTGAGTTACCCCCCCCCCCACTAATCTTTTATTAGTTAATCCTACATTACTTGCTGTTTCATTCCCTCAGGGATACTAAGATGTACAACGTTTTGCGAAAGGCTTCTAGCCATCTAAAAAAAGAGGAAGAAGAAACAGGAAACGTCATACTTCCCTCATTGCTGCAGTGACGGCCACTTGTCTGAAAGCATTGCCTTCAGTACCAGCACCAGCTCCACTTATTGTCAGTATTCGAGGTCACTGTACATGCTTCGATTTCTAGATCATTCTGGAAGATCATTGAGACTCCACTACAACCTCAATATTGGCCGGCTAAGCAGTCGTATATCTCATTGCCGTTAAAAAGTATGCACCATTCCGCGTTCGTTGGAAATCCTGGGGTTACTGATGGCTACGGCATTTATATCTCGTGTGCGAAGTCGTTCAGCAGGTTCACTTTCTATGTTGACTCCAGGCGGCGGACGAAGGCATGCATTTTTTAGTTCTTCTCATTTATGCTACGATGTTGATTGTAAGAGAGAGAAAGTGAGGTTTCTTTCGAGCACGGGGACGTCGATCTCCGTAGCAGATGCGCAAACTTTGGGGAAATTCTGTTGAAGATTCTGGTAGGTGTTGCATTGTCGAATTGTAAGTCATAAAAGAACTTCTCTGTCATAATTGTGTATGCCTTTGATGAGTGCCTTTGATATGCATTTGTCATGTGAGAGTTTGCCCATCACGTTGTCAAAGGCCTTCATCCAACACCTGTAATATTTTTTTTCTTCTCATTCATTAATAACAAGGTCCGAAGAAATAAAGTATTGTCTAGTTACAGAGCTTTACTATAATAACTTCATTTATGCCAAAGCTTCACATTTAATATTGAAAACGAAGACGAATAAAGAAATACCTCAATCGAGAGCACCTTCACCTGATCAATCTCATGTGTGTGTGTGTGTGTGCTGTTATTATTGCTAATAAAAACACTATATTTTGATTTCATTATATCAAATATTTTCCTTCAGTGCGTCTCTTTTAATAAAGGGAAGTTTGTTTATTCTTTGCAAGAGTTTGCTGTTTTAGTATTTTCCTTTCTACTACATGAACGGGCGCTATTTACAAATATCCGAAGCAAAACCCATAATATTGAACAATCCACACACCGCGTTGTTTATTTTGATGAAGACAAACTCAAAGCTTGCTTAAGAGTCTACTTTGTATAATCCAAATGAAAGAAAAACATTTTCACCCGCTTTCATAATAGTAAAATCACCAAACTAACTTTGTTTTTTTGGTTTATCAAGGGCCACCAAGAAAAGTATTTTCACAGGTCGTCAACGAACAAGAGCAAGGACGAAAACAACAACAAACATAATATTCATAATAAAAAAAAGACACTATTACTAGTAATAATAACGATGATAATGATGAGTAGAAGGATGACGACAGATATGACAATAACTTATGCCCCACATCCCAAAAATTGGAAGAAGGTTAATCCCCCCAAATATTAACCTTGTGTCTAAATAATAATAATAAGGATGATAATGATGGCGATGATGATGATGATGATGGTCGATCCCCTCGATTTCGACGTATGAGTGTTTGAAGGAGAGGATGTAAAAGAGAGAGAGAGAGAGAGAGAGAGAGAGAGAGAGAGAGAGAAAGAGAGAGAGAGAGAGAGAGAGAGAGAGAGAGAGAGAGAGAATAGCTTTAAAGAAAATGAATACAAGAATGAAAGAAGCTGCATCTCCTTGCGATGGATACGTGAATGTAATTTGAGTCCAGGAATGGATTTTCCTATAAAGACGCAATAGGGACATTTGTAATTGGGAAAATGTGTCGGTTGATTGCAGGATATAGTTCTTTTATTGTTTTTTTTTTCTTCAATTGTTTTGTATTAACAATAGGGACAGCAAGGATTATCAGGATTATCAGGTGGGTAGTAAGCACTTGTGAGATTACTCAAAACTGGAGGATACCTAAGGTTACAGGTAGTAACCCACTTAAATCTTACCAGGAATATGATCGAAACTAAGTCAAACCAAAATAATGATAAAATATCAGAGGCGTAGATTTAGGATCAATAAAAAATGTCTAAATGTAGTTCTTGAAGAGTTGAATCAAAGACTACAGGCTAAAACTACAAAAAATCAAGAGCTATGACCACAGAATTTAACAATATAAAATCTATAGATTGTTCCAAAAGGATCAGAAAAGGATTTGTCAGCTTCTGAAAGGAAAGGTTAACAGCATTGTGAAACAGAAATGAAGAAAGTAGAAGGTTTTGGAGTAACATCTGGGGTAACGAAAAGTATCAGAAGAAAGATGGCGAATAACTGAAGGAATTAAGTTCGGAGAAAAATAAAGTGAAACAGGACAATATAAAAATAACAATTGAAATGGTGACCGACTGGGCAGACGAAAAAGACTGCCAACAGGAATTTCCTGGGCCCAGGATGGGGTAAAAATGTATCAACTGAAACGTTTACTTGCATAACACGTAAGAATAAAGGCGCGAAGGGATCTTAGAAAGTCTTGAGTTGGTACAGGTGTCTGATAACATTTAAAAAATTTTTATCACATCTGTGGAGAACTGAAGTACAGAGTTAACATTATGAGGAAAATGTTTGACGAAGGTTAACATCAAGAGAGACATATTTCATGGAGGCAGTCTGTTGCCATTGCTATTTGTGATTTGTACGATACCCTTCACGTGGATAGTAAAGAAAATAACGCCGGGATACATCTTGAAAAAAGGAGAAACATTAATTCACCTATTATATATGGATGACTTGAAGATCATCGCTCAGCCTGAACATGAAATAAATGATCTGGTTCAAAAGTGCAGATATTCAGTAAGGATATACTGGGATGGAATTTGGGATTAAAATGTGTGCTATGCTCATCATATAAACAGGCAAAGAAGTGCCGTGTGACAGTGTAGGACCACCGAACGGCGAGAGAATGAAGGATGTTAAGATCGATGGCCATAAGTCTCTGGGGATTTTGGAGAGTGAGATGAATGAAAGTTTTAGGTGAGAATACGTCAGAAGAACCAAATCAATTATGGCGAACAGACTCAATGGAAAGAAGAAAATCAGGGCAATGAGTGAATGGTCTGCTTCCTTAATGCGATACGGCGCAGGTGTTGTGATGTGGGTAAAGAACAAGCTTGAGGAAATGGATAGGAAAACCAGTAAAGCAATGACAAGGAACAAGGAACCACATCCAAAAAGCGACCTCAGTAGACTGTTAGACTGTATGGGCCGAGATAAAATGGAGAAAGAGGTTTTATAGGACGCACGTTCTGCGTTATCAATGAGGAAAACAAACTAGGATGGTACCTCAAACAGCAGGTTTTTGTCGCTCCGGCGCACATCTTGGACAAATCCAGCTGATGTCACTGCTATGCCTGTGGAGTTTATCTCGAACTGGCAATGCCCCTCCCCCCAGTAGCACTGCCAGGCCAAGGATTTCTGGAAAATATCCTTAGGTTCTGGCCCAAAAGTCCTCCAGAACAGACCAGCCAAATGATTCTTGTCGACGCCCTGCTGTGTATTAAATGAACTCTAAGGCTAGACAGAAAGAAAAACATTGAAATAATGATTGCTTTCAATCTACACACCAAACAATAGAAAGATTATATTCAACACAGGAACAAGAGTGCAATTGCAAGCGATAAGAATGACTGAAAATCTGGCATCGGAGCAGAGGGGCACAGAAAAAGGTCGTAACTGTACAGAAGAAAAAATATCAAAAATATAGCTTAAGAACAAGTCGGAGCAGAAAAGGTGACTTCCATGACTAATGCAGGTAAAGGATGGGGTAAACACACCTTAACCCTTAACCTCAGAGCGGAGACGTTACACGAAAAGCGTGAATGCCGTCTCAGGCATCCACAGGCAATTCTGTCATTTAAACCAGTCGACTGCATTCCTTTGCTAAACGAAATCCTTGGGAACACTCCAAATGATGAAGTCTAAATCTACGAGTCTACCCACGAAGAAATTGATAGAATACAGTATGTGTGCAAAACTGATTCTAATGTTAACAGTTGTAGGAAATAAATGCCAATGTTATAATACATTTTTATTTCCCTTCCCTATTTTTTATATTATGGTTTTTTTTTCATAGCAGGAAATATAGGATTTATCGCTTAAAATTGCGACTATTAATTTTATCATCATCGTTATCGTCATTACTACTATTGTTATCATCATCATTATTATTATCATTTGAATTATTATTTTTTTTATTTTATTATTATTATTATTATTATGTTAGCGGTATTTCGTCTGTCGTTGCATCCTGCGTTCAAATTCCGCTCAGGTCGACTTTCATCCGTTTGGGGTCGATACATTAAGTACCAGATACGTACTGGGATCGATATAATCGACTTAATCCCCTCCGCCAAGCTGCCCTTGTGGCAACAATTTGAAATCATTACTATTATAAAGGTGGCGAGTTGGTATAATCGTTAGCGCGCCGGACGAAGTGCTTAGTGGTATTTCTTCTGTCTTTACGTTCTGAGTTCAAATTCCACCGTGGTCGACTTTGCCTTTTATCCTTTCGAGGTCAATAAGATAAGTACCAGTTGAACATTGGGGTCGATGCAACTGACTCATCCCCTCCCCCAAAATTGCTGTCCTCGTGGGATAATTTGAAACCATTATTATTATTATTATTATTATTATTATTATCATTATTGTTGTTTTTGTTGTTGTTGATATTGCTGTAGATATTGTTATTATTGTTATTATTATTATTATCATTATTATTATTATTATTGGTGTTGTTGTTATTGCTGTAATTATTATTATTATTATCATTATTATTATTATTATTATTATTATTGGTGTTGTTGTTATTGCTGTAATTATTATTATTATCATTATTATTATTATTATTATTATTATTAATATTATTATTATTTTTATCATTATTATTGTTATCATTATTATTATTATTATTATTATTATTATTATTATTGTTATTATTATTATTATCATTATTATTATTATTATTGTTGTTGTTGTTGTTATTGCTGTAATTATTATTATTATTATTATTATTATTATTGATGTTATTGTTTTCGTTACTTTTAATATTGTTTTCGTTGTTGTTATGGTTGTTTTCTTGCTACTTTTATCATCCTCATTATCCACCTCCTCACCATCACATTTATACTGCTGCACTGATCAATATATTGGACCCGATATCTTACAACATACAACTCCACAATAGCAATTCTCGTTAATCAGCGCCTTCTTCAATATTGAATTACATAGAAAAATTCACTATGAATGCCGCAGAGACATTTTTGCTTAAGAGAAGAACTTTAAACTAGATAATACTCATTTATACACTACGAGGACAGTTTAACGCCACCACTTACTGTTGTAAATAAATACGCCGATGCATCCTCAGTTTTAGTTAAGAAAAGTATCAAATAAACTCTCTTCATTTAAAACCCAGAGATTTTATAATATGACATGCGAAAATCAAGATATGAATAAAGTTATCTTCAAACATTATGATGTGGTACCTGAACATCACAGTTATCTTAATGCATTGACATGCTTAAGCGACCTCAAATTCCTGAAGGAAATATATGAATTTATCGCAGCGCTTTCAGAGCGCTGGAGGGTTTATGAGAACTTGTGATATTTACAGAATTTCATTGATTTCGCCAAGCATGAAGAGTTTGTAAATCATATTATTGTAATAGCGAGGCATTAAATATAATCCATTACGTTCTTACACAGAGAAAACTGTGTTATTCATTTTGATAACATACTTGCCATGCGGATTCTAATATTAATTCGAACAAACAAGTATACTTTCTATGCAACGTAATCAAAGTTTCGCTATTGTTGCTGTGTATTGTTACCTTTACAACACAGCGATGTACTAATGTTATGACATTCATGAAGGTGAACATATAACAGAAATTATTTTCAAGCTTTATAAATGCTAATTCTTAGTAGTATTTCTATAGAAGCTGGGCTGACAAAGAAATAGGAATGCATATAGGGTGGGGAATATAAAGACAACGCGAAGCAAGTATGAGAAATCCCCGCTTGTTATACTCTGGTAAGTTTTTCGAAAATTGTTTTCATCCTGTCCACTTAAGTTGCATGATGTTTGTGTATATGTAAATGACCAAATGCTGGCAAAGTCGACCATACTCTTTCAAGCACGGAATGAGTTACTATAGCCGATTCAAAAGATATGTGCGACAGAAGATGCATTCCTGTAGTTTCGAGAGATTTTTCAGGGACGACATTTATTAATTTCAAAGAAGTAGAAGGAAAGAAATATAACCTCCTTCAATTAGGATCTTCTGACTTCAATGCACTTGTTATAGGGCTCCTTCCACTTCATGAAACCTTTTCGGAAGGGATGTGTCCAGGACCCTAGTGACAGCTTCTTTTATCTTCTCACAAACGCTGGGAAGCAATCTTATGTCACAGGAAGTGATGGATGGAGGGTAAGGGTAAGTTTTAATCTCACCTCTGTCAAGTAATTTGTTACCAGGAATTGTGGACTGTTGCATTGTTCTGGTGCAGCTGATAGAGACTTCAGCGACGAAAACTGCTTCCGAACTCCCCCAAAACCTCCACCGTGTGTTCTTGAGCATCTGACCAGGGGAATCCAACGGATGTAAATGATGCGCTGGCTGCCGGAAAAGGGGATCATCATAAGCTTCCGAGTGGAATAAATAGATCATCGTTTCATACAAGTTAATTCATAAGCAATCTGGAGCAATTCATAATTTCCTGCATGGTTTTGTGCAGTTTAACACGAAATTTTATTACATAGCAAACTTCCAAATTGTCTTCGCGTCCCGACCATATTCTACAAACTAGTCTGTTGTGACATGGAGTGTTTACTAGGGTATATTCGAAGTGCTCATACAAACGTCTCTTTCAATATGAAATAACAAAAGATGGCAATTCAGCGTAATAGTTGTATAGTAATGGTATTTTCAAATTACAATTATCCAGGACAGTTATAACAGCCTCACCTAAAAAAAAAGTCTCAAAATTTCTGGAATGCACCACCTATTTTCATTAAGTTTCTAACATAGCACATGTCCACTTAGAAAAAAAAAATCAATCGTGGTTATAGGAGAAAATCGATTTCAATTCATCCCTACCCCGTGTTTGAACAAAACACATATCTACAAGTAATGAATATTATATGACAAACGCTGAAGCTAAGTCTAAGGAGACATCACTTTGTGTTTCACCAACCATCATCAACAAATGAATAATAACAAGAAGACTAACAATAGTAACATCAATAAATACGACATCAGCAAAAAATAAAACTAATAACGACACTCACAACAACATGAAGAACAATAGTAACTGCGACAAAAACAAGAGCAACAAAAACTACAAATTGAAAAACAACAATAACAAGAGTAATTACAACAGCAACAATTCGAACATTAACACTAACACAAAAACTGTCATTTCATTTGCCAACGTGATTCAGGTGTTGGTTGTAACTTGTAGTTGACAGTAATACGAAGTTGAACATGAGACACTGGTATTGATTAACCAAACTAAACCTAATCCCGTATTTTCCCAGAATGAGAAAGAAAAACGGGATAATTATTGCTTGTAGATGTATAAGCGGAAGACAAGAAATGGAAATGATAACCCCGCACCAACAGAAAAGAGGAATTGTACAAGAATGATATGTGGGAATTAGGATGGAATGTGAGAAGGGGAAATTAGTATGGGACAGTGGTCTGTCCCAAAGAAGGCGTAATGAAAATAGCTACACAGGCATTCTCTTGCAATGTATATCCATTCCTATTCTCGTATCTAGGGAAACGTGTATGCAAAGTAAGCCACATAAAATACAGCATTGCAATTATAATTCCCTTTTTTAGGGACACCGACCTGAAGATAGACCCGTTATTTGCTAAATAAAGTGTTTAAAAGCTTAGCCAATGAGCGTTTTACATCGAAGAAGCACCAAATAAAGAAGCACAAAAATGAATGGTCCCTCGAAGACAACTTCCTCGTGATGGGATATATAGTAGAGAGGGCGAGAAGCAAATTTGTCTCCGATATGGCTTTGAATCGTCTGAGAATTTTTAATGAGGTCGAGCATTTATGATTCTTCTTCCTCTGTGGATCTTTGTTGTGTTTCCCTGTTTTTTTTTGTTTACTTGTTTCAGTCACTAGACTGCGGCCTTGCTGGGGCATTGCCTTGAAGAATTTTAATCGAACGAAGTGACCCTAGTACTTGTTTTTATTTTCAGCCTGGTATTTATACTATCGGTCTGTTTTTGCCGAACCTTACAGAGACGTAAACACACCAACGCAGGTTTTTCAACTAATGGTGAGAGACAACCACAAACACAAAAGCACACACACACAGATAGTTATATATATACACAACGGGTTTCTTTCCGTCTATCAAATTCAGTTTCCATCAATCAAATTCACACCCAAGGCTTTGATTGCCCAAGGCTATAATAGAAGACTCTTGCCCAAAGTGCTACGCAGTGCGACTGAACCCAGAAGCATATGGTTGGGAAGCAAGCTTGTTACCACACAGCGACGCCTGCGCCAATTTCATTAGGAAATGTGTTTTGTTAACTACAGATTCGGAAAGTGTACTCTAACTCCTTCCGAATTTTGTTTTGTGTATTTGATTTGGTAATTATGTTGAAATTATGGCTGATTAGTAGAATAGCAGGTGTACCTGCGTAATATCTTGGAATGGCTGACTTCTCTTTATTTCTCTCTTCCTACTAAAAATCTGGTTCACTTGTACTATAATTTGAAAAGTGCTTTCTGTTCCGTATGTTTGCATTTTCCCACTAGTTTTGTTTTTTCAGTTTTCTCAAATATTTTTATTTTTAAAGCTCATTCCTGTATCATTTGACCGAAATGATATTTTACACTACGTTCTTAGGATGTTTTTTTTTTTATATTAAGTTTCTTAATGAGGCTCAGTAGTGCATCTTTTTCTGCACTTTTTGACCCAACCTCGCTCTTCTAATAATTTTTCGTTTCCTTTCTTTTATCCGCAATTGATATTTATTTCTTTATGTGATTAACCAAATATTTAGACTCTTTAGTTCACTGTATGTTGATATATTCCTAAATTTCATATATTTTCTTTGATTCTATTTAATCAGATTTGTATTGAATATTCATACGATTTTCGAAGAATAACTTATTGTTAATATTTTAGGGGTACCGGATCAAATCTGATTAAATATATTTATGATCAACTACCAACAAATAAAGACAAGTTTATGCTTTTAGATTAACGGATACGCCAATCTTCATTTGTAGGTAGTTCTAATGCAATTGTAAATTTATGTCTAGAATTGCATTACTCTTTCCTAAGATGCCAGAGAGTGATTTTCAGGTAAATTTAGTGGCTTCACCTTGTGACTGTGAAGCATTTCACCAATAGCAACGGAATAAATTTGATGTTTTATGTTGCTATACAATTGCTTACATTATTTACATTTGACGGATATTTGTCCTCATCTTGTTTGTTGTTAACACAACATTTCGGCTGATATACCCTCCAGCCTTCATCAGGTGTCTTGGGGAAATTTCGAACTTGGGGTCTAATTCATAAGTTATTTTTCGATGTTATTATTATTATTATTATTATTCAGGTCACTGCTAGGAATCGAACTCGGAACCTTGGGATTAGTATCCAGCACTCTTAACCACTACGTCCTATGGAGGGTATATCAGCCGAAACGTTGTGTTAACAACAAAAAAGATGAGGACAAATATCCGTCAAATGTAAATAATGTAAATAATGTACATAATTCCTCATCTCTTAAATATAGAACTATGAAATTGTTTACATTATTTACATTATCTACATTTGACGGATATTCGTCCTCATCTTGTTTGTTGTTAACACAACGTTTCGGCTGATATATCCGTCAAATGTAGATAATGTAAATAATGTAAATAATTCCTCATCTCTTAAATATAGAACTGTATTATCTAATCGGTACGGAGCCGACATTAGACTTCATTGGAGACATATAGAGAAACTCCATCAAAAACTAGCTCGTCTTTAACATCGATAGGAATGAGAACCCAGGTTCGAAATTTCCCCCAAGACACCTGACGAAGGCTGGAGGGTATATCAGCCGAAACGTTGTGTTAACAACAAACAAGATGAGGACGAATATCCGTCAAATGTAGATAATGTAAATAATGTAAATAATTCCTCATCTCTTAAATATAGAACTGTATTATCTAATCGGTACGGAGCCGACATTAGACTTCATTGGAGACATATAGAGAAACTCCATCAAAAACTAACTCGTCTTTAACATCGATAGGAATGAGAACCCAGGTTCGAAATTTCCCCAAGACACCTGACGAAGGCTGGAGGGTATATCAGCCGAAACGTTGTGTTAACAACAAACAAGATGAGGACGAATATCCGTCAAATGTAGATAATGTAAATAATGTAAATAATTCCTCATCTCTTAAATATAGAACTGTATGAAATTGTTTGCCGGTGACTTAGTTATCCATTTTTTTTTCATCTTGTATAAATCTTCTCAGCTTGTTGCAAGAAGTTCGGGAGTATTGACTGGATGATATCTTACAGTAGAATATTGTTGGATGGCAAAGGACTCGTTTAATATATGTTATCAATTCATTTTAGTTGAATCAATTGGTTCCAATTGTGCTTACCTTTTATAACAGGAGGTCAAAGTTTTGTTTGCATAGATCACGTTACCCTCTATTTTAGCTTACGTGTCACTATTTCCGGTGCCTCCGCGGCGTACAAAATTGCTGGAGTGTAGATGATCAGCAATAAAGACTAGAAACTATTGGAGATTTCCTGTAAGATTATTACTTAAACTGAGAAGTGAATCGAAAGTATCTTTAGAGTATAAGAAAATAATTATTCGCAGAATTTGTTCCAGCGCTTTATTTTCTGAGTTCCAACGGCGCCAAGCACAGGTTCGCTTTTCATTTCTACCAAATCAATAAAATACAGTATTATTTCATGTAATTTGCTAAGGTCCTCCCCTCAGAATTCCTGCACTTAAATCAAAAATAGAATTAATTACTAATGTACTTTTTAATTGCTATTATTAATGTTAGAACGATGGACCAAATAAACTGCAATATTTAGTTGAATTCCGGCCTGAAATCTTGTCGCAGTCAACATGCTTTTCATGCAGAATCGATAAAATATAGAGTGAATCAACAATTGGAATCAAAATAATCAAATATTATCAATGTAAAAATATGATTCTTTGTCCCTATGCTTTAAACCGATCGATATTGCTGTTTGTTTTCTTGGACATTGTATATAGAATGAAGCGGTTATCGTTCAGAAATATATTTTTTTGTGCACAAGCAATTATTTTCCGCAAGATTTTCTTTTTAAACGAAAACTAACCTCCCATTATGTTCAGAGTCGATGTTTGTTTCGTTTGTGATTGTCTAAGACATAGACATTGTTAGAGTTTGAGAGAGTAAACTTCGTGTTCCGACTCTAAATACTAAGTTTATCGAATTCTTTTGGAGCAGCACTGTAGTTCCCGAGTTTAGAATTGTCAATTGATTTTTTAAACAATTGTTACTTAAGCTACAGCCACAGCTCAGGTGTTCTATCTGCCATGATACGGTTTATTCAGATTTTGATTTTCCATAAGTATGAAATCTTGTTTTCCAGAACATTTTCGATTACACGTACGTCACGTTTTCAACAATATACTGTAGCGGTTATAAGACCTTCGCAGCAGCGGCATGACGTCATACTTGTGTCGGCTGTATTTTGTTTATATATGTCTTATGCTTTTTCATTGGTCTATTTTGCTGTCCATACACTGATACTAATCGTCGTGAAAATCTTCTTTTCAATGGAGAAAGGTTCTTAGAATCAGGTTTACGACAGTTATAAAAATCCTGATTTGTAGGAAATTATTTAGTGACAATCGGTTGGCCACGCGGCCCCTTGACACTTATTCTGGCAATGCTATTTTACACTCTTCATCTTTCATGACCTTATGCCATGCTATTTTCAACTTTTTTTAATGTACTTTTAAAGAACTAGCTAAGAAAAAAAATTTTCCGTCTCATTCTTGCGACAGATTACTTTTAAAACGTTTTTCTTCATTATAATATGTTCTACAATTTTTCCTAACACTATTATGTTGTGATAAATTCATTGTATAGATTTTTACTTTCTGTAAATACATTATTGGTGTTAAATCCAGTCCTTCTTCTCTTGATATTATCTGTACGAACGCTTCCCGTATGATTATAAGGAAAAGGAACTAGTTAAAGATTTATTTCCATACACCTTTACGCAGATATACTCGAGCCTCTGTCAACATAAGAAAATACAGTCAACCAAGTATGAAGAAACGAAATAACATTAAGATAAACATAACGGATCTTTTTTAAAACGGGGGCCACATTTTTCATTAACGAAACACTTCGAAACTTGGAACACTGGTAGAATGTGTCATATAAAACATCTTTTTCTCTTAGTCTTCTTAAAAAAAAAAGAAATCCATAAATTATTCCATGTTAAAGTTGTCGTATTTCTGTAATTTCAACCAATCACTGACGTCCATTCAGCCGATATACATTAAGCGCCGACTACATAAACAAACGATTCTGAAACAATTAACCCTAACCCTAACCCTAACTCTAACCCTAACCCTAACCCTAGGGTTAGGGTTAGGGTTAGGGTTAGAGTTAGGGTTAGGGTTAGGGTTAAAGCAAATTTAAAATGAAAAAAGCAAATAAAACGAAGAATCGTTTGTTTATGTAGTCGGCACTTAATGTATATCGGCTGAATGGACGTCAGTGATTGGTTGAAATTATCGAAATAAGACAATTTTTTACATGAAATAAATTCGAATACAAAAATATTTTTCTGTTCTATAACACAAAATAGATAAGTATACGAAGTTTGAAAGTCTTTCGGTACCAAAAACACTACGTAAAACATTAATGAAAAATGTGGCCCCCGTTTTAAAAAAGATCCAACATAACTTCTTAAATTCACTTCCGCAGATATTTTCACCTTGCTATCAAAAACCCATTTTCTTATCCTATTTAAACTTTCTTATAACCTGCTTGTGAAATGTCGGTATCTTCAACATACATGCTGAAAGCCGCTACGATTGTATATTACATTTAGCGTTCTGTCTATACCACTAACTTCTCGCAACTAAGTCACAGCGATTATTATAAGTGTATACATATAAATGCAGCCTAACCTGAGATTTATAATTGGCGATATTTATGTTTCCAACAGAAAGCAGTTATATTTGCTGTCTACCACGACAAATCCACATAACTAATAAGCCGACAGTGCCCGGCTCGTTATAATACTTATAGCGAAAGTCTAAGAACCATCCACAACGATCGCCTTTATATATTTTCGATGTGTTGTGGCCACATTTTATAAACTGTAATACATCCTATGCTTTGCCTTGACTCTATCATTGTTCATTCCACAAACCCACCTGGAGTTGCGCCGTACAGTTTCCTCATTCTCCGGCCGTGAGAAACGGAAAAAGGACAAAAATTCACAAAAGCAGTATTAAGCAATAAATATGTGGCGAAATTGTAAACTTGACGTGAACAGCAGATCAAAAGAACTGAACTTGGTACGAGGGTGGATCATGGTGGTAAGAAAACTTGCCATAGATGTCGAAAGTAGCGAAAGGAACTGGAAAATAGCCGTAATGCCGTAGTTACAAGAAACTGAATTGCTTAGAAATAAACATTGGCAGGAAATTAACTCAGCAAATACGAGCATAAGATTTGACTGCCATTTCTAGCAAAAGGTGATGTAAACAACGTTATCAAAGCTCAGGAGTGGTAGTGAGAGTTGATAAATGTACGTCAAAATCGTTGTCGCAGTCCATAAATTGAAAAACAAAAAAGCAGCTTTAACAGGTTTGCGAAGGAGTTTTCTGACCGGAAAATTGTTTTGCAATATACCAGATAATGATAATATGATATGGAAACCAGAATTAATTTACAAATGTTACTAGTTCTGCGGTTAAAAATTATTTAAGACTTTTAACTTCGTGACATAACGATTAATTGAAAAACGACTTTACTTCGGTAGCTGGACGAATTTTTGCTTTTTCTGCAAAGGGTTCTAAAGTTGGTCGCATGTATTTGACGTTGGTTGGTCACCAATATATGTTTATTCGCTGGGTCACCAATTTATGTAGTACATAGAATTAATATGTTGAATCTAGTTGAATGAAGTAGTAAGAAAGGTTAGAGATAGGAAATATAGAAATAACAGCTAAGTGGTGCCTTTCAGTCATGTGGCGTAGAGAAATAGACGGACATAGCAACGACGTGTATGGCAGTAAGTCTAGTCGACTAAGAAGCGAAAAGCTGGGTTAGCAAGTTGTTTTTTATTCATGGAACGCTAGACATTCTAGAAACTTCCAAGAGAAACGCTAAGCCTCTCAAATAATTAAGAATCACGTCTCATGACACAGATGTTTCGAGAAATTTAAAAAAGAGAGGTTACTCTATAATCTTTCTTCCTAGGGACATCATTCAACCATTTAGCTACCGCTACAGCAGTAATCAACGCAAGACAAAAATTAAGCCCTTTGCGAGTTTACACTATAAGCAGCGCGTTGCAGGTGAATTACACCCTAAAGCTCTAAAAATGGTTGAATACGATGGATAAGATGCTTTGAACATAATACTGTGTCAGAAGGAAAAATGGGATTAATGACCGCTGGAAGTATCCTGTCACGCCGCACACGTCAGCTAAAACATTAACTAACCATGTTGTTACATATGAACAATAAAACAAACCGAGAGCGAATCTCTACATGATAAGAGAAAGTAAATAACTCGTATGATAAGTAAACATCAATAGTATACACACTTGGATATAAACCGAGAGTACAAAACAAATACTCATATACACTAACTACCAATGAATATAAAATATACAAGAGAGAAGTAACGGAATTGTCTTCGTTTACTTATTCATAGTCACGTAGTAGATATCATCGGTAAACAGCACATTAAGATATGAAATATTTACTTATCACCTTGAAACTAACGAAACACCTGATCATTACAAGTGCAAAAACCCTCAAACTAACATACGCATGTACAACATTTGAGAACGCTGGTAGAGCATCATCTTTAAAATGTACCGCAATCTCATTAAGAGCAGGTGTACAAAAGTAACAGCATCTATCGGTTCGTGATCTCACACAACACCGATAAGTACAGATTAGTTATCGTTTTCAAACGCGTGTTGAGTCTCTGTATTATGCAACTGTCAAAATCTAGAACCAAATCACAAACATTCTGATGAGGAAACAGACTGCAACAAGCACAAACCTCCACACTGTATTACATAAGTTGAGCAAGACTTGAAGGAATTAATGGTGTGAGCCTCAACTTCACAGGTTTATGGCATATCCCTGACTATGAATATGTTGGAGCACTCCGTCGGTTACGACGACGAGTGTTCCAGCTGATACGATCAGCCGAACATCTTGCTCGTGAAATAAACGGGAAAGTGGTTGAGCATTCCACAGTGACGTGTACCCTTAACGCAGTTCTCAGAGAGGTTGTGCGTGAAACAGAGTGCGACAAGGCTGGCCCTTTGAATTACAGGTACTACTCATTTTTACCAGCTGCGTGGACTGGATCAATGTGAAAATAATGTGACTTGCTCAAGGACACAACGCGTCGCCAGAATTGAACTCATGACCTTACGATCGTGTGCAGAATATCCATCCCAACCACTAAGCCACGCACCTTCGCTATGAATATGTAGATGGTACTTAGCCATTCGGCTGACTGCATAGATGTGATAAGACTGACCTGGGTTACATCAGAATAACAGCGGCAATGGCTTCCTCCACAGCATAGAAATATACAAATCAAAAATAAACCCTAATATTTCATAGAAAATTCTATACCTCAGAAACCCTTGTAATCTTTCGTGAAAACAACATACATTACATTGGCCCATTTATATCCTAGTTCTCCCTGTGTTAAGAATTAACAAGTAATCAAGGGATCCTCGTAGAGTATTGCTGATAAAATAGAAAGGGTGGAACATGGAATAAATAATATCTTCAACTAAATCGCGGATTGGTCTGTGAAACGACTTAATCCGATTATCTAGTGAACTGATTATGTGTCTGCAGAAGAGAACTTTGCATTCAATTATTATATACCTGTGAACGCACAGAACTACCTTAAGAAATATTTAGTAATAAGATGGATTCTTTGTTCTTTCAAAATACACTTACACCCCTACAGAACATCAAATTATACTACATACACATAGATATATAGTGATAAGCAAATAGTTTTTTAAATCTATAATTGGCGTTTTCCCTGTGAGAGTATAGATTAATTGATGATAGTCTACCTAAAACGATAATCGTGGTTCGTTGTTGTATATTAGTAGCTTACGTTTTATCCATAGAATACGATGCAGTTGTGTTTTCAAGTAGCTGAGATGTGGAAAGACCTGAAACGTTAGTATTCCTTTCTGCCAAAGACATTCAACTAAAGCAAATTTCAGTAACTCGCTGAGTAAAATTTCACTGCAGCACATTCTCACAACTTACCTCGGAATATGTGGTTTCTTTAGGCTTCGAGATAAATAAATATTGCCTTACGGTGTAGAAATTTGAACTTGTACAAATTGTCTACTGAGATATCAATGCAAGATTTACTCGACATGCATCTAAGAGGCTAGAAAAGTAATCTTTTTTTCAACGAACGCTAAGACCTGTTTAACGAAATATTTCGGTATTTGAAATAGTAAATAAATCAGTCATACAAAAAAGGAATTAGATGAGAACCACCAAGTTTGAATTTATATAGAAAATTCAGACCCGACGCCATGTTTGAACCCACCACTCCTTCACTAATTCGCCATGTAAAACTTATTCACTTTCTGCAAAACTCAGAAAAAGTTAGCTACTGCTATTCGAACTCGGTGAATAATAATTTCCAATTGATGCATAAGATGCTAAGTGCTCAGGCCAGTTATTCATATTCTATCAAAGACGAGCTGATATCAGTTGCTTCTCTATAGAATTTACTATTGAGATTATCAGCTGTTGAAGAATTATTCAAACAATTATCGATTAGATCAGATCTTCATGCTGATAATACGTATCCTACGTTTCCTCTGGCCGCTGGCTGTCGTCAGAAGTGCTGCAATTCAATTGTCTTTCTCTCCTGTCTATTATTTCTATTGACACAGACAATGACAGGAAACCTAATCAACACAGCCTGCACTACTATATTATCGCTGCAGTGATGTTATCCTATTCTCTATTTTCAACATTTGAAAAAAGGAAACAATACTAAAAGAGCGTACACCAATGGGAATTTTTACAACATTGGTAACACAATTCATCCAGTTAGCGATTATATATCTATCACATACAATGTTCCTACTTTAACGAATTTGTAACATTTCTTATTTGTATATTATACTAGAGTTTTTAAGCTGGTTTTACTCGTGTGTTATATCGTCTGCAAATGGCCTGCGGTTCATTCATTGCACGAAACTTGACAGAGCAATGATATTGAGCGAACGCACCTATTTATGCGTTGTTTAGAAAGAAAACTGTTCGGTCTCGGTATTCAACAGCATATTGTATGTGGGTAATAACTAAAATGCCCAAGAACACACAGGAAACTAACACCTAAACAATTCCTAACATTCAAAATTAGGCGTAACCAATTTCTTTGTAACAAATACAGTTCTAAATCGGTAATAATGCAAAATGTATATCTGCAATTCTGTGATTTAGTCAGTTCGTTCTTGAGATACCAGCAGAAATACCCGTGGAATATATTAAACAGTTATCGATTATGCAGTCGGGTTAACAGTTACAGTTTCTTCTTTCTTCAGTTTGATTTGTTATTGAAACTAGAGTCCCACCGTTCCCAACAGGTGTTGATCATTAGTTATAGCAGAGTTTTAAGAATATTGTGAAAGCAAGAAAAGAGAGAAAGTTGTCAATGTCTTTTGGTAAATATTAACGAAGAAAGACTAAACAGAGGAACAAAGAAACTGTAAATTTTTAGCATAAACGTTTTCTCTGAATGTCTGAAGGAACATCAAAAGATCTGAATTTAAATATTATAAATAGTAATATAAAATATTTTGGGGAAACAGTGGATCTCGAAGCGCATAAACCTATAAATAACAGCTACTCAAGATTTACATGCTACTATTATATATTTGTGTGCTTCGAGATCCACTGTTTCCAAAAAGTATTATTTTTTTGTTTTCTCGCAAGTTTATAAAATTATCAAGACGTCAACAATATTCATATGTATGTATGTCATAATTCAGTTTATTTCAAGATTTCTTTCCAACAGAGAAAGAACCGCGTTCTAACCTAGATCCAAGGCTCCTTCATTGGAATTTCAACATCAACAACAGGGTATTTTTGTTTGTATGTATGTATGTATGCACGTATGTATGTATGTATGTATGTATGTATGTATGTATGTATGTATGTACGCGTGTATTTGTATGTATATGTGCTTGTTTGTATGTTCTATGTATGTATTTTCATGTATATGCGCATATATATTTAAATGATAAACTTCCGGAAAGTTTTACAGATTTTTACAGTTCCAGTGATGGATTGCATCTGTAGTCTTGTAACTAGCTTTCTCCTTTCTGATTTTGAGATGCCCAATTTCTCAAGATTGGTATTTAGGCAGTGTGTTACATATCCCCGGGGTCCAATAATTACAGGTATAAAACTAAAGTTGTAATCTGGGTAGAATAACTGCAGATTTCTCAATAGTTCAGCGTAGGTGTTGCTGGGCAGCTAATTTCCACAACTGTTCACAGTTTCTCTTCTCTATCCCAAATCATTATATCATGTCTGTTGTGCTTACATTTTATTGAGGTCTTCACTGGTACATTCCACCAGCATTCCTTTTTATTGTGAGTGGCTATGGCTTCTACCATATTGTGGGTTCTTATTTCTTTGTCCTTGGGATTATCCTTCCGACGGATTTCATTATAGAGTGTCCTAGCTACAACGTCATGTCTCATCGGTAGATAATACCGTGATGACAGTTTCAGACAACTGCTTATGATGTGGGAGATATCTTCAGTGTGAACTCCACAGAGTCTGCATCGGTTGTCACATTTTACGGCTTTTCCTGCATCTCTATCCTTTTTATGCATCAGGTACTTGGTTGATATTTCCTGTTTCTGGATTGCAGACGCATATCCTTCAAAGTGGGAGATAGTAATCCGCCTATTGGTCCATGATAAACTGATGATCAATGTTACTATCATCACAGAGCTTTCTACTAACATATCCATGCATAGTCTTCTGCTCATACAATCTCATTCTTTCATCTGAAGATACGTTGCGTTACAGTCGTGCGACTTCTTTGGGCATGTATCCCAGGTTATCAGACAAAGAGTGTTGCTCAAGGAGCTGCCTTCCAAGTCTTATAATGTTATCAACCTCTAATGAGTATTGTACGTGTTTTCGTTTTTCCTACCCGTAAACTTACTTTTGCACCACCCGGGGTATACATATATATATATATATATATATATATATATATATATATATATAATTATGTGTATTTCTTCTAATCCTTAAATTCTTAAATATATATATATATATATATATATATATATATATATATATATATGTGTGTGTGTGTGTGTGTTTGTGTGTGTGGATATATACAAACGTATATGTACATAGTTACATCTATACGTATATATATGCATATGTGGGCAAAGGACGTCACGAAACGTGTACAACAAAAAAGTACGAAGCACGAGTACATAGAACTTGGACTATGTTTTCAAATAACGAAAGACAAAAATGGAAAACAAAGTGTTTGTCCACTTGACAATCGGTGTTGGTTTGTTTACCTTCATCAGTTGTTGGCTGTTTTTCTAGTCTCGTATTTCGAGCATTTATCAACAATATACGCTTTTGATAAAACATTTGCTCCCGAAAAGCAAATTAAATAAAATTTAGGATTTTGCGGAGAGTCAAAATAGGTAACACAAACATGACAGTGAAAACAAACAGGAAGGGCTGCTAAGCCTAAACGAGGTTGTGGTGGCGAACGCGTAAATCATAAGACAGGAGACAAAAAAGAACACATCTTCCTTGTTTCAGCTACAACGGAGAGAAAGAAAGAAAGATGGCCGATGGCCGTGGGAGCTACGTGAGCAAGGGAGACGGGATTAGGGAGAGAGAGTGACAGAGTAATAGGTTAGGGAGAAAAGGAGGTAAAAGAATAAGAGATAGAAAAAGAGACAAAATCGGCAGATTTCAGAAAATTACTGTCTACCAAATTCCTTTCTAAGACATTGACCCACGTGGAGTTATAGTAGAAGACACCTGTCCAAAGTGTCGTACAGTCAGATTGAACCTGATACAACGTAGATGCAAAGCGAGATTTTTAACCACACATCACCAACATACATCTGTGTGTGTTTTCGACTTTCTTGGGGGTGGCGTAGGGGTTAAAATTGGTTTTGACTTCGACGTCTCACTTCGGCTATTTGGTGAAATTCGTATTAATAACTGTTATTAGTAAATCAAGGGAAACTAATTTACAGCAGGAAGACTTGAATTGAATAAATGAGTGGGGTAGTTGAAGGATAACCGTGAGTTCAAATCTGAGGTGATCCGTTTAATATTGAAAAGAGAACCAATATAATGCAAAGCGAGGACGGAAAGGAAAATACAATGATTTTAGGAGAAAAGGAGATAGAAGAAGGCAGGAAAATAAAGTAGAGATGATTTCATCTTCTAGCAGACATATCAATATACAGGAATACAGATCGAAAATGACTAAACACACGCAATCTACGATTATATTATTTACGGCAAAGTTGTAGTTTAACACGGCCTGCATATATGGTCGCTGATGCAAATTGGTAGATTTATATAAATAAGATAATGAAGAAAGGAGAAAACGATGAGTTAGACGTGAGAGAGAAAGACTTGTAGAGAGTTATATACAAGAGTATATCTTAAAATCATTGTTGTAATGGCATCCCATATGGTATTTTGTGTAATATTTAGTACAGGATTTTTTTTAGTACAGGAAGAGATTTTAGAAGCTAAAGCGAGGAAAGTAAGAACAATAATTTCAGAGAAAAACAACAAAGTTACAGATGATCTCTCTGGATTAAACTTACGAACTATATTTGCTAATCTTCCTTTTGTATCAGATTTAAGAAAGTTCTGAGGATATTTCTTGCAAGGGCTAAGCTTAAAAGCTTAAACCAGATAATATCATCCGCGTGGATATAAGATACACATTTTTTAATAGCTTAATTTTTCTGGAACGTAATTTGAAATATTCTAGACAACAAAAATTATATGACTTCTTGTTACATGTTAAAATATGCATGCATGTTTATATGTATTCATAAACTTACATATACACAGTTTAAATGCATGCATATATAAAACATAACCATATACACATACAGGTACACACATTCATATAGATGTTTGTATGCATGTACTCTTCCGTGATGGTAAGACCAACAAAATGAGTACTTCAACTGGTGAGAGATAAATATTATTTAATATGAACAATACATGACTTTATGTGATACTAACAGTTTCATATGTTGGGAAATACCACGAACATATTCATCAGGCACAAAGCACATATCATAACGAAGAGGATAAATCTTTTAACTTTTTTGATTTTTACTTATTACTTTTTCGCTTTCTATTTTTTAACCTTCCACGTTTTCCGCATGCTTCCTTCTCGACTTTTCGTGTTTCTTCTCTCATTCAAGTTTTAATTTGTTATATGCTGTTTGTGCCTGGTGAATATGTCCGAGTTATTTCTCAACATATGAAACTACTATCAGCATATCAAAACACGTATTGTGTCTATTTAATTATATATATATGGTAGTTGTCTACTGCTTATGCAGAGTCTGACCACCTCCCCTACCTACACTTTAGAACCATCATGGCGTCTTATGTAGCTTTTTAAACCAGACAATGTTCTGAAAAGACACACATATAGAATGCAAATCCAATTTGGACCAGCAATAGCTTCAGTTACGTTCTCATCTTTGTGGATCTTAAGACGTCTTTTGAGGCCTCCTTTAGATTTGCAGACCTTATGGTATACATGCCATTGAAAGGTATGCACAGATATATAGGCAGAATATTTGATGAAGATTCGTTTTCCATGGGTCCGCGAATGAGATTTGATCCCAGCAGAAGAAAATCATGGTCTGTCACAAACTATGCACAGAAAAGGTTTATCGTGATTCACCTTTTCGATCGTGTGGTAGAGAAATAATCAAGGAAAAGAACGGCCAAGGAACCAGGATGGAAAGCTATTTCATGCGATGCGAGCAGCTATGAAAAGAAGTGGCGGTCATCTACAGGCTTCTCTAGAAGTGGGAATAAAGAGGATTTGTGCGTGCGTGTGTGTGTTAATGTAGTGTTTCTATAGCTTGTGGAAAGGGGTGCAGTGAGGCGGCAGCATAAATGGGCGGAAACACTCGAAATCTGTGCAATTCGGAAGCAGGTGGGGAAAGTGCTATTCAGAAAACCCGAGGTTGTGAATTTAAGAAAAGGTAATTTTGGCGGGAAAAGATGAGTTTCTATCCCTTCGGAGGCGAATGTTGGAAGCCAAGGCCTTGAGTTGGAGTGGTGAGAGGAGACGAAAGATTGAGGGACGGATGACAAGTTTTCATATTGTATATTCCTGGAGGATCTGGCAACCTGTCCTTGAGATGCTGGTCGTATCGCTCGATGTGTATTAAATACCATGCAATATAAATTCATGATTTCTGGCAATTATCTTTCACTTCCATATAAGATAAAGTAATTGCTGGGTGGCAATTGGGATAATTCCAAATGAGAAGGGAAGATAATCTCAACTTTTCAAAACTGACAAGCTATTAAGGACAAGACAGCACGTTTATCTGAAGATTATATGGCAGCTGCAGAGGTTCTGGGAAATATAGCCGTATAGGAAAATTCGCCGTAAAAAAATAAACTCGATACAATCCGCTACAAAAAGTACATCATGATGGCAGTATTGCTTGGAAATTTCATACGCTTTAAATTACCTCATGCTGGTTCTTTAATGATTGACGTTAAATAAAAACTTGCCTATTTAATGCATTTATTAAACCTTCTGGCATTTTTATATTTTATTTCAAAAAGTGCTGATGTAATAAGCTTTATCATTGTCCTTTCGGTGAATTTGGTTCACGGTAAATTGTCATTTATGGCGAAATTTCTTACAGCGATTTCCTAAAACCAATTTTTCTCACGACAAAAATTTTACAGCGAATTTTCCGGACATGAGCTGCAGAGAGATGCTGAACTGAATGTTTCATCAGATAGACTTCCTAATGTGGATGGTCCCAATGATGGCTTTGGTGATATTGCTGGCGGTCGAAAGGAAAGGGCAATTGTGACAGTGGAAACAGGAGAAAAGAAATGATCCATGAAGGAGCTGGAATATAGAGAATGAGCAGTTGTGATTGAACAAACTGTAGCTTCAGAGCGTATTTAAAGGAAGTAAAGAGTGGGAGCATGAGAAAAACAGGGGGTTCACGCTAAAGATTAAACACAGCCGAAAATCCGGATAATGGTATATAGCAGGGGCAAGTCGGTTAGGTGCTGGCGGGGAAAATGAAAGAAAGAAGCAACACTGAAAGTGTTTTATAGAAATTATGAGTGTTTGCATTACGTGATGAAGTCAAAAGTGTGTTGCGTGATGTGTTATAAACTTGCAAGAACTTTTCTCTTTGTACTGAAATCTTTGGCGAATGTTAATGAGTCGCCAGGTAGCGCTGTTCTTGATTCACTTGTGGCACTGTCCAGCAACGCTCACCAAGTCACTAACAGCCAACAGCATCCCAAATAACATCTCATAGCCTCGAGCGACTCGATGAGATCTGAATCAACAAAGCAAAACCACCCTGGTTAGCCAACCTGGTTAGAATCTATGCATTTTTTGCTTCACACAGGCAGCTGGCAGAGTGTCTTGCCCCCGTCTTTGAATTCACGTTACATACGGTTAGCGTCATTCTTCTAACACACGCGTGCGCATTGGTGTGATATATGTATGCTTATGCAAAATACTTCAATATATCTATTTATGAATGTGTGAGTAGACACGCATAAATTTACGTATGCTATACTCCTCTATTTCTAGTTTTCCTGGATAGCGGCCAATGTTTGCTCAGCACCTTGAAGGGTTATGTCAGTTAAATTGACAAATATACTTATTTAACGATGGAATGCATTAGTTTGAAATTTTGGCCAGGGGAGAGTGAAAGTCGACGATATCGACCCCAGTGCTCAACTAGCACTTATTCAATCGAACCCGAAAGGACGAAAGACAAAATCGACCTCGTTGGAATTTGATCGCACATCGTTAAGTGGAAATAAATACTGCTAAACATTTTTTTTCTGGCGCCGTAACTATTCTGCCAGATCGCCACTTTAACTATGGTATGTATTATATCGTGTCATGTTGCCGAGTCGTTATGTGATGGAGGAGACAGAAGTCAATACACTCAAACATATACAGTAAAAAGCACAGCTACAGACGCACACACACACACACATATATATATATATATATATATTGAGAGAGAGAGAGAGAGAGAAAGAAGCAGACAGACAGACACAAAGAATGAAAGAGACACAACGGGTTTCTGCACCCTCCCCGTTCACTGTTATCTTTTGAGCATTAAAAACACCTGCGCAAGATACTGCACTAAGTGGCTGTAAATCGAACTTCTGCATATGTCTGTGTATATGCGTATGCGTTTATATAGATGTATGTGTATACGTGTACATTATATATATATATATATATAATATGTAATGTATACAATTATTACATCATAAAGAAGAATCGAGAATACATCATGAAGACTTATTTATTACGGTATTATTCTCAATGAGAATAAACATGTAATACACAAGATTTGAAGATGTAATAATTTTCTATTCTTCTTTATGATCTCTTGATTACACACTCTAGCTGTATAAAATCCATTGAAGCGAACTCAGGATTTATCTTTCAAGTGAAGTACCGTGTAATAGTTCATCTTAGCCAATTCTATATATAAGTATGCATATATACATTGGAGCATCTTGCTAGTAGTCGCCCACTGTGGTTTAGTGTTGTGTACTCTGGTATATAAGCATTATGAATTTGATGCGACGGCCAGGAAAGCTAAAGAGAGCAGAGCTGCCCGGAGAGCAAAATCTCACCAGGGACTGATTCAACTATTAAATGTTCCTAATTTAACCGAGGATTTTATGCCAAACCACCTCCTGACCCACAAAGTGTAAAGCTGATCACTCTGCAATCTGAATGAGGAAGAGAAACTCAATCAGGGAGAAAATATTTAATTTGGAACTGCGGAAGTATGATAACGATTAATACAAGAAGACTATGTTAAGAATTATTTGAAGCAAAGTACAAGATTGAAGGTAGAAGAATCCGAAGCCAAGTTTGAGATTGAAAGAATAGCAGTATTTGCAAAAGGGAAAAAATAAGATACACGAAAGTCTAATATTTCAATGATTACTACATGAAAATTCAGAGGAAATTAATGTGTAAACATTGAAAATTAGCTTTGTTTACAGAAAGATTGAATCAAAGTTTGATTACAGAGATACAAAGAAAACAATTTTTAAAGGGTTGGGATTAAGCAGCAGAAGATGGGAGAGTGGGTTCTCCCAAAATAAAAAGGGTGTGCTTAGCTACACCCTTCAGATATAACTGCGATGGTGTTGCCGCGGAGAATGGCAAGCGACATTCACGCCAACAGCCACTCCATCTTGCGGGCATCCTTTCTCAGACGGGTCACAGTTATACCGATTTTGCGAATGAAATTTGCAGTGCGGGGTTCGAGAACACTGAGCTCTCGCGTGGAGTTCGACACAAATTAATCAGGATCGTGTATTTATTTATTTGTTTCTCTTCTGTGTTTACGGGCGACAACCGAGGGAACCGAGTTGAAGCCACAGCACGTGTCAAGATTATTTACAAGTGATAGGCTTCAAAATCTTTTCGCTGAAGGATATGAAGATAAGAAGTGAAAAGATTTAATGCAATTATCAATTTGAAGTATGAGAAGTACAAACATTCAAATTAAGGGTCACCAACAATAGTTTTCAAGAAAAATTGCTCAGAGCGACTGAATATCATTTTCCAGTCTTGTATTACTAATATTTATTTTTTATCAGAGCATTCCTTAGGTGGAAAATTCAATAATAACAGCCACAAAGCTAAAATAATATTAACTAAACGAGGAGACATAAAAGTATATTCTCATAATTTAATGAACAATCCAGAGAATGCTAATTCCAAAGACTTCAAAGACAATGTCAGATCTTACAACTTGTAATTTTCCTTTCTATCACTGAGAGTTCATCTATCTAATGCTTCAGGCCCTCTGTCTTTTTCTTTTCCTTTTTTTTTTCGCGCGCTCATCTCTTCTTGCTTGAGAAAGGTATATCCTCTTGAAGGAGAATCATGGCAACTTTTCCATGCTTGGCTAGTTCACTTAAAAATGGACACGGTTACTTTTGATGATTATATATATATATATATATATATATATATATATATATATATACAATCATAAATATACAGGGATTAGCATTGAGTTGCTTCTCCAACATACTGAAAATTTAGAAATAGCAGTCAAAGAACTACTGATTCTAAACTACAAATTTTTCTCTAAACGGATGGCGGTATTTATGGCACACATAGAACAAAAAACCGGGGTGAAAAGCGTAAACAAAACAAGTCTTTAGTTAATTGGATACGAATCGTTTCATGGTTAAGCGAATGAAAATTTCACTATTCCAATCTTCAGTCCAAATATTCTTTGAGGTGAGATGCCTGAACTCACTGGCCGATGAATTCGTAAGTGCCTTTCTTATCGTTGATTTTTGGTGTCGCATAGCCAAAAATTACCGTGAATTTTTTTAGAGACACTTTCAAATTTATCAGAATATTTGGACTGAAGATTGGAATAGTGAAATTTTCATTCGCTTAACCATGAAACGATTCGTATCCAATTAACTAAAGACTTGTTTTGTTTACGCTTTTCCCTCCGGTTTTTTGTTCTATGTGTGCAGTAAATATCGCCATCCGTTTAGAGAAAAATTTGTAGTTTAGAATCAGTAGTTCTTTGACTGCTATTTCTAAATTTTCAGTATGTTGGAGAAGCAACTCAATGCTAATCTCTGTATATTTATGATGATAAATGGTTTTACCGATAAAGGTTTTTTCATACTGAACTACTTGGCAAAATTGTTAATTATTAATTCTATTATTAATTGATGATTCCCTGCCCTTATTCTTATATATATATATATATATATATATATATATATATATATATATATATACATATATATATATATATATATATATATATATATACATATATATATATATATATATATATATATATATATATACTACATATCTAGGTAGATAGATAGATAGATAGATAGATAGATAGATAGATAGATAGATAGATAGATAGATATAAGTATATATCTACACACACATACACACACTCATACGCACGTCTGCACACACTGGTGTGTGTATATATATATATATATATATATATATATATATATATATACATAGAATGATAGATAGATACATTTCTTTTATTAGCCACACAGGACTCAACAAAGATGGGACAGATACAATGTAGAGCTTTTCTTTTTGGGAGGGGGAAGGAGAAAAAAAAACCAATAGGGGTGTGTCGATCGAAAGGGATCGTAGGAAGGGAAAAAGGGGGGAGTTCGATCAAAAGGGATCGAGAAAAAAAAGAAAAAAAAAGCGATCAATAGGGATCGTGTATCACACAGTAATGTTCTCGTGTAAAAAGTGGGGAAGACAGTTTAGGTTTAGCCGTGGAAAGAAAACCCTACGGAAAAGACCACGGTAGCCTTGGTCAATATTCTCATTGAAGAAACTATAACAGTAAGTGACTCTCTTTTGCCTTTTTGTTTTTTGTCTGGATTTTTTTTTACTCCTTTATAGTGTTATGCTCAAGGTGGCTCCGTCATTCACACGTGCCATCCTTGCTACGTTCACCCATCTTTTTTTTAAGCATTCACTAGACAAGACTTCCCTTTCTACTCTCACCTTCCTCTTCAGATGATACTTGAAGAAGTTGATGAGAGATTGCTCAGAGAGGAAAGTCATTGTCTCTAGACCTTTCAGACGCATCCACCATACACATTCTTTCGCCATAGCCACAAGTACGATGAAAATAGCTCTTCCTTCCCGTTTAAAGGAAGGAGGCGCGACAATATTCACGATAGACTCGGCTGATAGACCGACTCGTCCCACACGCGATAGCAGTTGTTCGACGTAAGCCCACAGCTCGGAAATGGTGGGACACTGTACGAGTGCGTGCAGAACGGTTTCGTCGCTCCGCCTGCATCTCGGACAGGTCGGCCCCGTGTTTCTCGAGCCATGCCTGTAGAGCTTATCCCGAACGGGTAGAGCTTCTTGATAGCACTGCCAGGCCAGTGATCTCTGGAAGTTGTCCATAGGTCCCGGTCCGAAGGTCGTCTTAAACAGGCGGGTCAGGTATTCCTCGTCGACGCCCAGGTTCGCCCCGAGATCGTCGTCGTACCTTCCCTCCACTAATCCACTATAGAATGCGTTAGTTGTGATGCAGTCGCTCAAGGTTGACCCGGGTTGTTGGAGTTGCCGAAGAGCAGCGCGACACTCGCGGTGCCATTCGCCCTTCCTCGGCCTCTTCTTGATCCACGACTGCAGTTCGGTCATGGAGACGAGCTGCGGGAAAGCGCGCCGCACAAACGGCGACCACACCTGTTCACCGTTGTCTACGTAGAGCCGGAGATGTCGCAGTCTCAGCGCGTGTCTACGCATCATCAACCACGGCATGCCCAGTCCTCCTTTTAACGGATCGCCTAACCATCAGAACGGATCGCCTAACCATCAAACGGATCGCCTAACCATCAGAACGATTCCTTTCCACAAGAAGCGGAAGAGGATGCGCTCCACCTTGGTGATGGTAGGGTCGGGACAAGGAACGCCGGTTAGGCGGTAGTAGATGACGGACGCGATGTACGTGTTCGCCACCTCCGCCCGACCTTTTAGGGACAGCTTCCTCTCGGCCCATTGCCGAGCTAGAGTGGCCACCCTTCTCGTTATCTCGTCCCAGTTCTTCTCCGTTTGGAGGTCCGGACCAAACCAGACCCCGAGCAACTCAACCGGACCATCAGTCCAACGTCCCACGACGGAGGCGCTGCTTGACGGCATGGGCTTGCTTCTCCAAGTGCCGAGCCGCAAGCCCACTGACTTATCCCGGTTGATTTTTGCTCCCGTTACCGTTTCGTAGTCTTTCAGTGTCTCGCCGACAAGCTCGATGTCCTTTTGGCTAGACACTATGACGGTGACGTCGTCCGCGTATGCCGACACGCTCGTCCCGCATCCCAACTCTCGCGGGATGCCCCTCAGCGTCGCCAGCTTCCGCAGTAGTGGCTCGAGAGTCAATACGTACAGGAGCGACGAGAGGGAGCATCCCTGACGGACCGAACGTGCAATGTTGAAGGGTCTTGATAGGTGCCCATTGACGCGAACTACCGAACGGATGCCTCTGTACAAGGCAGCCATCCAGCCGTGGAAAATGGGACCGAAGCCGGCCGCCGTGAGGACAGCCTCCAAGTATTGATGGTCCACCCCATCGAAAGCTTTCGATTGATCTAAATTGATCAGGGCCCCACTCATGCCAGGTTCCTTAACTACCCGCTCTATGATGTAGCGCATCAGATGGAGGTTGTCATGGATGCTCCTGCCCGGCACGGCGCACGTTTGCGCCTTGCCGATCAGTTTCTCGATGACAAGCGCCAACCGCTTGGCTAACACCTTGGCCAAAATTTTCATGTCTGCATTGAGCAGAGTGATGGGCCTAAAGTTATCTATGGCGTCCCCCTTGTTTGGATCTTTCTTCAGCAGCGTTACCGCTCCTCGGCTCACAAAACCGGGAATGCTCCCGTTCTGCTGCCAGTTGCATTACACCGCCACCAAGACGTCTCGAAACAAGTCTGGCATACAGTTGTAAAGCTCGTAGGGAAGACCATCCAAGCCCGGAGATTTGTCCCTCGAGCATCCCGCCATCGCATCTCTCACTTCCGCCGCCGTGATGGCACCTTCGCAGCACTCCGCCTCTCTTGTTGAGAGTCGTGGCAGGCTGTGCAAGTAGGCACTGAAGTCCACCCTGCGTTCTCGCTCGCCACTCGTCCCAAACAGTCGAGTAAAGTGCCGCTGAAAGGCCTCACACATTTTGCCCGGCTCGAGCAGTTCGCGCCCCTGTTCGTCCACCAGAGACCGAATGGTGGCTCTGTTGCCCTGTTGCGCCTCCGCCACCCGGGCCTCTCGCGCGGCTCCAACACCTTAATTTCTTTAGAGCACGCATCCTAGCCCTGACAACGCACCCTTTGTGTTTGGCGTTGAAGTGTTGGTCTAGGGCCAACCTCGCTGCCAAAACGTCGGATGCGATGCCACTTCTAATTGCCTCTTCTAGTTTCTTAACTAGCTCACCCTCTACTCTGTTTCCGTCTATGGTTAGTGCTTTGCTATACCTAACCGATTCTGCTTTTATTGCTCTCTTGAGGCCAAACCACCATTTGTTATTGATGATGGCTCCCGTCAAAGCCCTCTTTACTAACGTGCTAATCCGGTCTCTGAAAACTTGTCTCGACGGGAAAGACGCGTTTAGTTTCAGTAACCGGGACCCTGCCTATGTGTCTTATCTAAGTCTCGTGTACACGTCACAAGTTTGTGATCCGGGTCTATGAATACTGTCTTTACTTCGAGATCCAGACTCTTGCGAAAGAGTACCGCCGTGCCACTACCGCCCATTCTCGGCATACAGGGAGAAAAATAAATGTTAAACTGTCTGCCAAACATGGACGTTAGGGCCCGCGAATCATGGAGTATGGTCTCGCTTATGGCTATGATTTCTAGTTTGTGTGACTTTATGTCGTTTAGGAGGTACCCTTGTTTCCAAGGGGACCCCAAGCCACGCGCATTTACACAACCAATCTTGAGCATAATTCTAATGTGAGTGTTAGAGTTTTAAAGAGAGTCACTTACCCTTCGAGAGTTTTTGTCTCCTCCTTCGGGTTTTCTTCGAGGAGATCCTTGTACAGTTTTTTCGCTAGGTATTTTTGGCATTTGCCAACTGCCTTGGGAAAAATAGATTTTAGTGTGTGGTACAGGGTTGGTGTAATGTGTAGTATTTTGATGTGTTCTGGCGGTGTTGTGCACGGGTGGTTGCTGGTTTTTATGTCTTCGTTTGTTATGTTTGTTTTTGTGTTGATGTATTCCATCAACTCTGAGTTTTTTGTCTTGATGGCAGTGAGCATTGTGTGTGTGCTTACTTTTGGGGTTTTGTTGCTTGTGTTGTTGTTGTGTGTGCTTGTGTTGGTGTCTGGAGTGCTTTCGGGAGTTGTGTATCTCCCTGCTTTGTTTGTGTTTGCTTTTCTTTTCTTGCTCCTCTTCCTCCTTCCTTTCTGGGCTATTTGCCAGTCCTCATTACTTTCGTCTTCCGACGAAGGTTCTGAGGAATCGGAAGGGGGCAGGGGCATGTGGTGTGGATCTGTGTTTGTTTGTGTAAGTGGTTGTGTTGTTGTTTTTGTTTTTGTTGGTTGTTGACTTTCTGGTTGTGGTGTATGTGATGTGTTGGATGTGGGATCAGTTTTTGTATTGTCTTTTGGTTTTACTATTTCTTTAGTTCTTGATGTTGTAGGTGTTTTTCCGGATGCTGTTTTATGTTCGTTTGTTGGTGTTGTTGGATGTGTTTCTTTCATTGCTTGTTTTCTGTGTTGATGGTGTTGTGGGTAGTAAAGGTTCCTTTTTCCTTCTACTCTTTCCTTGTTGTGGTTGTTGTTCTTGCTCTTGTTGATTTTTCTTTGTTGTTGGGCAGTTAGTTCGGAGGTGCCCTTCTCTGCCACACAGGTAGCAGCGAGGCCTCCTGCCTTCTACCACTAGATAGAGAATATGGCCGTCTGGCATATCAATATGGTGTGGGATGTTGCTTACTTGACTCTCATTGATTTGGAGCAATACTTCGATCCTTTTTCCGGACCATTTTAGTTCCTGATAAGTGGCATACTCGAGGATATTGAAGTCCTCTTCCATACGGTAACAAATGGCGGATAAAAGCCATTGTGCCTCTATTTCAGGAGGGATATTCCTTATTAAAACTGTGGTCACACGTTGCCCAAGGTAGGTCGGAATTAGTATTAGTTTGTCCGACTGTAGTGTGAGTGTCGACAGCTCTTTGGCTTTTGCTTCGCTGTCGAAGCGAACTTGGATTGTGGCATATTTATTCCACCAGTTTACATATCTTTGGAAATCCCATATCGGGTGTAAACAAATTTCAATAAGTTCTTGGGGTGCTTGCTCTGGTCTGCGTGTTTTGGCATTTAAGATTTTGTATATTATTGTTTTCTTTCGTGTGTTCTCTATGGTGTTTTGTGGTATGTTTAGTTGTAGGCCTGAACCCTTTTCTGTTAAGAGGGCTTTGGTTTGCTTGATCTGCTCCGGTGTGAAATGTAGAAGTGTTTTTCTTTGTTTCAATGCTTCTGCAAAATTCGTGGTGGTGGTGGTGTTGGTGGTGGTGCTGTTTGTAGTGGTGGCAGAGGCGTCCGTTGTAGTAGCTGACGGTAAGGTTGTGGTGGTGGCGGAGGTGTCCGTTGTAGCAGTTGACGGCGAAGCTGTCGTGGTGGTGTTGGTGTTTGTTTTTGAGGTCATAGCCTTTGAGACGGTGTTGTTGTTGTTGGTGTTGGTGATGGTGGTGGCGGTGTTAGCGTTCATGCTAACACTGACACCTGCTTGTGTGCTACTTCTTCCTTTGTTCCTGCCTTCGTGAAGTTGTGGGGAAGGCAGGGTAGGAAAGGTTATTGCGTACGAGTGGCCAAACAGACCGGCGTTCGTCACATGGCTTGGAATCGCCATTCTCAAAATAAAATGGCTAAGAAAGCCGAAAATAAGTTTTACAAAAATGGGGAATTCGCCACACAGGGCAGATTTCCCGTGCAAACAAGTTGCACAACTGAATATATCAGTTGCT
Organism: Octopus bimaculoides; assembly: GCF_046866305.1. Taxonomy (NCBI): domain Eukaryota; kingdom Metazoa; phylum Mollusca; class Cephalopoda; order Octopoda; family Octopodidae; genus Octopus; species Octopus bimaculoides. The sequence continues at coordinate 3,085,959 of NC_142929.1, forward strand.
GCACAGCTTTTGTGTATAAAATATGACTGAGAAACAAACTTTTTAGAAGCAAAAAAGGCAAAACTTACGGAGCCGATGTGTCTACCGTCCGTCCATGTTAGATAGATAGATAGATAGATAGATAGATAGATAGATAGATAGATAGATAGATAGATCATGTTACAAACGAAAGAAAAAGTTTCCTTCAATCGGGTGTAAAACATCCAATTCACGAATACGACAGTTGAATACCATAGAAATAGGGATATAAATACAAAATACAAACAATAAATAGAGAAATACGATTGACAATCTATTTATAAATATATAAATTTTTACCTACATTTTTTTTTCCTAAGATCAATTAATTTAGCATTTCTTCAAGAAATTATTTGTTTAAGTATGAATAACTAGATTACAACAACAATTATTATATATAATTATATAATTTTGCAATAATTGTAAATATGTGTATTAAGTGTGATACAAAATAAGCTGAATAATTTTAATAATATTTTTTGTAATATTATGTGCTTTGAAACTTGTATTCTTATTGCAAGACTTTAATTTCGTTACTTCTTTCGTTTAGCACCAGTTTGGTTGCAGGAGCTGCCGGAAGATTGTCGAGTCGAACACTAGACCGCCTACGGGGCTCCACTTCGGATTTCTTTCAAGGTTGTCTCCTTTCCGTAAAAAAAAGACCTAGACTAGCGTCTGTTTCTAGCAGAGCGTGGTGACGCATAAAGCTGACATATTATAATTATGTATGTAATTATAAAATAATTTATATATAGATAGATAGATAGATAGATAGATAGATAGATAGATAGATAGATAGATAGATAGATAGATATGTATGTATGTATGCATATATATATGCAATAGAAACAGTATTAGATTAAAACTGCCGTTCTCAATTAACAATGAAGAAAGATCTCGAAAGGTGAAATTGACTTCGATATCGTCCCGGAGGTAATATCTCTTAAGGGCGTGCTACATTAAATAACAGGGTTATAAGAGCCGCAGACGAAAAGTTGTTCAGCAACGTTGGTGAGAATGCTAGATGTGTAATTCTACGTCCGTGAGCTTTGTCAGAAGCCTGTACTCTTTGGCAACTGGACTGTCTCCTGCGTCTTCTCTGATTAGATTACCTCTGTCTGTTCCTCTCCAATTCCTTTTTCTTTCATTACAACATGACATCACGTTCGTTCACGTTCCCACTTCTCGCTTTACTTCCATCACTTCTCTCTTTCATTGTACATTCAAATGGGTGGACATTTTCACACTTTGTTACTTGGAAACTCTCTTCAATAATCATCTCTATGTAACTTCTTCGCACATTTTAACTTAATTTTCATGTTACAAGGTCATTCATGCATCATATATATGTGTGTGGGGGGTGGTGCATGTTTGTTGTACTTTTAGTGATGTTATCTGCAGTTGATGACAGTTTTGAAGCGCTGTTGCTTACTTCATTTCTCTCCCTCCAAATATGTATTTGTTTGTGTGTAACAGAGAGAGAGAGAGAGAGATTAATGAATAATGACCAGACAGACAGACAGACAGACAGGCAGACAGACAGACAGACAGACAGACAGATAGATAGATAGATAGATAGATAGATAGATAGATAGATAGATAGATAGATAGATAGATCACCATATGATGAACTGGGTCGAACCTCACACCAGTTTTTTCGATTTCATTCACCAGTTTTAAAAACTCCGTCGCGCAATTCATATTCCTTTGACGCTCCCATTTCGCACACATCTCCAGAGTGATGAGTGTTTGATGCATGAGTCCATGATATGAACATATGAAGCAATGTAATCAAATTCAACAGGAATTTCATACCAAATATCACTGCCCTTTAAAAATGTCATCTTTCATTATACAACTTAGGGGACTGTTAATTATTCTAAAGTCTTTGACATGTGTAGTTGACGAATTATAACCAAATAGATTCGAATGTAGTTTTCGTTGAGGACTTCTGTGTATGCAAGTTAAGAACATGAAGTCTAAATCTGGTATGAATGTTCGTCCACCGAACACATCAGCTGCTACTCATACGGTTGCAAAGAAGAGAACAGCCTCCCCCCCCCCACACACACACACAAACTTCAACCTGAACGGACCGATTAGAGCATTGTAGAAATGCAATTTGCAAAATCTTTCTTTTTATTGAGTATTACTATTTAAAACGATTCCAGAGTATTCCGCATAGATAAACCCTTTCAGCCAGGCATAAATATATCAATTTTCAAGTATTTATTTCTTGCCATTTCAAAACAATCTTCTTGATTAATGTACTCTTACGTAATTTTTTCCCTTAAATTGTTGATACAGTTGCATTTTTTATTCCTCAAACGGAGTACGAACGAGGAGACTCGCTAGAGAAACTGGCAGCCCTATATCTAATGTATTAATCTTCATTGCTTTATCAAATTTCTTTGTTTTGCTACTTCTTAGAACATCGCTTCCATAATTCCACCCATTGCCCAACACACGCGAAGTTATTTCTTCCTTTCTATTAACATTCAACAAAAATCTCCTGACATTACGCGTTCAGCTCCTCATAGACTGGATGGCTACTTCCTGAATAGTTTTCCCTTGAGTCATGGATTTTTGATTTCTACAAGGAAAGTTTTCGTAGAATTCAATGAATAGGAATAGTAGAATAGAGTAGGTCACGGATCTGCAGATATAGTCAATTCAAGACAATCCATTTCACCTTGTATCTACTTTTCGTACAAATATTACAAGCTTAGTAAAAGTAAGTTACTAATACTTTGGATCTCATTTCTTTCAGTGAAAATCACACTATCCTCTCTGTCGAAACCAACTGCGCAGTTAAAGAGATTTCTTTCAGGCATTATGTTTTCGGTTTTGCAATGTTTCCACATTTCTTGAGAAACACTAACGCTGCTCCTATTTAAGTATTGAGAGAATTCACTGGAAAAAATATCTCAGTCATTAGTAATTTACTCAATTTTAACTATTCATATAATTTTTATGTATGTAACAGATGTATACTGCTATTTTGTTATGGCAGTTAAATATGTAGCAGGACTCTCTGTTGTGAGAAACATTGTATCTGCTGTCAACTGTATGACTGACAATTTGCACAGCAGTATCTATCGTTTTCTACATATTGAATATCTATCAACATTTTAGTTGTGCTCTTCTATTTCATTATGGATATTTCAATTGCATACATTATTGCTCATGCATAGTGCATTTGGTTTTCAACGAAAACGTGAGTCACGGATTTCTTAAAGATTTTTCGGATCGTTTGCTCAGTCCATGGATCAATATACGTGATCACTACTTTGTCTCTATACTTGGTTCATTAAATCTATCTTCTTCACCCATTCTGATCACAATATAATTATCTTCAAATCCTTGTTTCCGAAAATTTAGTGAAGGCGTATGGGCTAATAGTTTGGGTATTCGGCTTGCAGTCGTAAGGTCTTGAGTTCCATTGCTAGAGATGCAGTTTGTCCGTGAGCAAAGCACTTTATTTTCATGTTGCTCCAGTTCACGCAGCTGGCAAAAATGAATAGTACCTGTAATTCAATGGGCCGGTATAAGTACCCTCCATGTCACGCTGGATCTCGCTGACAATTAAGTTATGGGTACGCGTTTCTGTGGAGTACTCAGCCACTTGCACGTTAATTTCACGAGTAGGCAGTTCCGTTGATCGCATCAACTAGAACCCTCGTCATCGTAACTGACGGAGGACCAGTATCTGGAAACATAGATAACAAATGCTTTAACATTTTTAATGTATTATTTTCCAAGATTCTTCCAAATATTCTTGTCATTTGATCACAATAATATTAAACTGATCCGTCTGAAAGGAATTATCTTTTCTCTAATTACATCCAAAGAAGGATTGCATGTTAAATATATATCAAGGAAATAATATCAGGTTTTCCTCTAGTTTCTTCATTACGAGACTAAACACGAAAATCACGTCCAACGTCACGTTAAGCCTCGCATTCCTGAATATTGCCAGTTCATTCATAGTCGAAGAGGTAACATTTACGGTTATTGTTTAAATCGAAAGAAAGCCCACAATACAGAAGAGGGATCCGATGAAGGTAGTGGTATTGAAAAGAAAAGGGTGTGTGAGGAAGTGGATGCTCGAGTAGGGGAGGGATCCCGCTGGGAAATGAGGGATAGGGGAGAAGGAAATGTAGACAAATAGCATATCATTCAGTTTAACTGCTTTTGGCAAATCTGTGACATAAACTAAATAAACAGAGGTGGGTGTCATTATGCGAATATTAAACTTGGAGAAAATTACTAATGACCTTGATACTCATTAGCGTGAACCCTCTTAAAAACTTAAATACGAGCTGTAATGAAGTTCCTGAAAATATTACTGCACCCATTCATTTCCTTAAAGATTCATGCAACGACAAAATAAAGGTATGCTCCAAAGGAATTGCCATATCACCAGCAACATTATCAAGATAATATGGAAACCTCTAAGGTTGTTCATACAAAGACACTCTTGCTGGTTTCACACAGAACAGAAGCTATTTGCCTAAAGATGGCGGCGAACAAACCAGAGTGAAATTCTTTAGTAGAGAAATGAATTTTATTCTACTGTTAGGCAACCTTGTTTTACAAAATCATAATACTAGGTGAATCTAAAGTTGCAAACCAGTCCAATTTTATTGTTCAATATCCGGGGTCAGTTCTGGTTTACCAGAGGGATAGGATGAATACGTAAGTCACGAGCTCAGAATAAGAACTCACTGTTCACAAATATATGACATGAATTTCTTGATTATGGGAGTAAACACGAAAGCCTTGTCGAAAAATAAGGGTCACCCTCAGTATTCTTCAAAATTATTGCAAATTCATTCACATTTAGCAGGATATAATATCATTGGTTGTTATGTTGCCCTCCCTTGAAAACCATATTGTCTAATGAGGTTAGACTAGTATTTTAGGCTGGCCATTGAGTTACTCTTTTTCCATCTTCAAATATTTTCACGTGAAAGTATAAACAATAATTGCAAACTGATGTTTACTTCTCAAGAAGTCATACTTTCAAGCATGTCTTGTTATTCTGACTCATGAATTTACTGTCAGTGATCATCTTCGAATCAACCCCGTACAGATGGAAATATTTTCGAAATCACCACCAATAAGATGAATATTTCCGGTAATTGTATGCACATGGCCATGAACGCAAAAACAATGCAATGCATATCCTGTGATATTATTATGTGAGGTCCCATTTTAACCAAGGGATTGACGATTTAATGTTGTCTTTGTATTATAATTAGGATATCAAGAATTGCATAAATTTACAAAGATACGGATTAGTTCTTTTCGTTTTCTTTTATATTCGTGAGAGAACTTACAGGATTTGCCACCGCCGTCCCTCTCGGTTTCCATCTCTCCATTCTGCCCATCCTACCTCTACACCGAGTGCAATCCAGCCATCTCGGCTCCCAGTTCTTACTTCATTCACTCTTTCATAATATGAAGGTCTCTCAAAACCTACGCTATCACCTTATCTACATTTTGTCGTCCCCTACTCATCGTTCCCCATCTGGATTCATCTGCATAGGGTCTCGCTTCCACAACTTTCTCTTTACTATATCCAATCTTCCTCACTGGATCCATTCTTTGTATCTTCTACATTATGGATACTCTCTGTTGTATCTCCACCGACGTTTCGTTTGCTCACCAATATTGCTTCTGCGATTCAAAGTGCTTTGAATGAAATGTCCGATGGTTACCCGACAGTTTCGCGCAGCACCTCCCACTAACAAGCAATCAATTGCTGGTTGTTCTACATTTTCCCTTCTCCGACCACACCATTAAACACAACTTTTGGTCTTCATCTTGTCCTGCAACGCCTCTTCTGTCTCCCAATCTACTAAACCTGCATTTCTATCACCGCCACCTACAGTTTACTCCAGAAATACTGATATGTGCCTCTCTGATATCCTCTCTTGCCTTCCCTCCCGCAGTCCAATGCCTACCCAAATCCTCACCATGTTCTTCCCCATCCATACTTGCCTCTCACCAACCCAAAACTACTACACACCTTTCACATATATTCTACTCACACCTTACACACACACGCACTCACACACTGTCCCTACTCCCCCTGCGCACTGAATAAAAAGTCTCTTGCACACGCACTTATACATACATGCTAATAGTACACCTTTCCACACTACCATTCATCTACCACTTTGTGACTGCGATGCACAAACACACATATTTACTCGTTGGCACACACACACACACACACACACACACACACACACACACACACACACACACACACACACACACGCACGCACACAGATTCATTCTTTGGCAAAAAATACTTTTTATTCACGCATAGAACCTCTTCTTATTCTTACCTTTTCGACTCGTCGCCTCCGGGGTTGTTGAATCAAATCCACTTCCGGTCGCTTCCCAATCTCTAAAAAGAAATAAAGAAAGCAATGTGTGCTTACACTCCTTCTATCGTTCAAGTTTACACACATGAATTAACACAAACCTTTCTTACCTCCCTGCATCTAGGCTCTTTCACTCTCTTCTTTTACTTTTATGCTCTTCTCGGATTCTTACAATCATCCTCAACTTTTACCACAATCTTTATCTTTTACAATCTCGAATTTTTCTTCTCTAAAAAGATTTTTTAATCCTTCACTCATTTTTTTACTGCTTCACACACACAAAAAGGATTTTCCCTCACTGCCACTACTTAGAAGTGTATTTCTGTATATACTGATCACATCAAATTCTTACTAATTCAACTGAATATGATTCGATGATAAAATCTGACAAGATCGAAACGCGCTGCTTTCATCACTTACATGCCTATATCAATCCCTAAATTAATTTTCTTTGTTTTTGAAAGCGTTTGGTTATATCATATTACAGGAATTATCTCCTTTGATTATCTCAGTGTTTATTTAGTATATAGAATGTGCACCTGAGTTATCTTCTCTCAGTCATTTCGGTGCTATTTTTAGTAGCTTGGTTAAGTAAGACGACTATAAATACAGATCACATTTGCACCTATGCACCGCATGGTTAGAGACATCTTTCGATCATAGTGATAGTGGTAGCAATAGTTATAGAGACGTCAAATACGACGGAGATAATACTGATGATTAGAAGACAACATATATTTCTTTAATTGTCACATTGATATATCACATATACACGTATGAAACAACTTTAGGCAATTGACAGGTGTATAGAATGTGATGGGGGGGGGGACAATGAAAGGTGAGAGGAGAGAAAAGACTATGAAAACCATTTAATTCTAGCAAGGTTTGTATTGGAAATTGCTATTGTGGACGACGCGCTAGACACGCTGGAAGATAATCACTATAAGAGACAGCACACAGAAAGAGTATAAAGAAGAAGCAATGTAAAAATAAAACCTTTATAAAATTATGTATAAATTTTATTCCGTCTTTCCTTTGCAATTTGCAACTAAGCAGTCTGTTTTCCTCCTCTGTTGCGCTATTGAATCTTTAAAGTGGTGGAAACATAGCAATTATATACAAAATAATCGATTTTTCTCATACAAAATATTGATAATGCTGTGTAGAAGGCGTCAACAAAGTAGAAAACAAAACATAGAAATTTTGATTTAAATATTGTTTAATTTGTTGTCTTAATGCAGTTATTTTTGTAGCTGTAATATTGTTTTTTTTATTCATTTGTTTCTGTACTTTTTGTTGTATGTATTTTTGTGTTTGATTTTATGTTTAACAATTCATTACCGACACTTATTTTCACTAGAGTTAATTTATTAACTATGTCTATGGTTGGCTTTTATCTCATTTATTAGTTATATCGAATTGTTAACGTTCACGTACACAACAACTCTCTCTCTCTCTCTCTCTCTCTCTCTCTCTCTCTCTCTCTCTCTCTCTCTCTCTCTCTCTCTCTCTCTCTGCCTATTTGTCTGTATATCTATATATGTATCGTATAGATCTATATATCACTCTGGCTTTTGGGTTCTCTTTCTTAGTCTCTCACTTTCATTTACTATAGGAAATATATAAGAAATTAAAACAAAATAATAGAAA